>NC_053024.1:381592103-381892103 GCF_003073215.2 Triticum urartu | reverse complement strand
CAGGACTATCTCATACCAGCATCGTGCATTATTAAAAGAAAAAGGAAGAAACACACAACGCTCCAAGATTTACGCATATCATGTGACAAATAAAATATAGCTCCAAGTAAAATTACCGATGATCATTCGAAGAAAGAGGGGGTGCCTTCCGGGGCATCCCCAAGCTTAGTTGCTTGGGAGTCCTTGAATATTACCTTGGGTTGCCTCGGGAGTCCCAACTTGGGCTCTTGCCACTCCTTGTTGTTGGGGAACGTAGCACGCAATTTCAAAAAAAAATCCTACGATCACGCAATATCTATCTAGGAGATGCATAGCAACGAGAGGGGAAAGTGTGTCCACCTACCCTCATAGACTGATAGCGGAAGCCTTAGGTTAATGCGGTTGATGTAGTCGAACATCTTCGCGATCCAACCGATCAAGTACCGGACGTACGAAACCTCCGAGTTCAGCACACATTCAGCTCGATGACGTCCCTCGAACTCTTGATCCAGCAAAGTGTCAAGGGAGAGTTTCATCAGAGAGACGGCATGGTGATGGTGATGGTGATGTGATCCGCGCAGGGCTTCGCCTAAGCATTACGATAATATGATCAGAGGAGTAAACTATGGAGGGGTATCGTACACAACTAAGAACAATTGATTATGTTTGGGGTGCCCCTTCCCCCCGTATATAAAGGAGGAGAGGGAGGAGGCCGGCCATAGGGGGCGCGCCATGGGGGGGGGGAACCGACTAGGACTCCTAGTCCAAGTTGCCCCCGCTTCCTTCTTTTAGAGGAGGAAAGGGGGAAGGAGAGGGAGAGGGGGAAGGAAAGGGGGGTTGCGCCCCCTTCCCCTTGTCCAATTCGGACAGCCCATGGAGGAGCGTGCTACCCCTCGTGGGCTCCCCTATCTCCCCCCTATGGCCCATGTTGGCTCATTGCTTCCCCGGGGGATTCCGGTAACCTCCCGGTACTCCGAAAAATACACGAAATGCTCCGGAACCATTCCGGTGTCCGAATACCATCATCCAATATATCAGTATTTACCCCTCGACCATTTCGAGAGTCCTCGTCATGTCCGTGATCTCATCCGGGACTCCCAACAATCTTTTGTCACCAAAACACATAACTCACAATACAAATCGTCATCTAACGTTATGCGTTCGAACCCTATGGGTTCGAGAACTATGTAGACATGATCGAGACACATCTCCGATCAATAACCGACAGCAGAACATGGATGCTCATATTGGTTCCTACATATTCTACAAAGATCTTTATCGATCAAACCGCAATGACAACATACGTCATTCCCTTTGTCATCGGCATGTTACTTGCCCGAGATTCAATCGTCGGTATATTCATACCTAGTTCAATCTCATTATCGGCAAGTCTCTTTACTTGTTCTGTAATGCATCATCCCGCAACTAACTCATTAGTCACATTGCTTGCAAGGCTTATTATGATGTGCATTACCGAGAGGGCCCAAAGATACCTCTCCGATACTTGAAGTGACAAATCCTAATCTTGATCTATGCCAACCCAACAAAGACCTTCGGGGATACCTGTAGAGCATCTTTATAATCACCCAGTTGCGTTGTGACATTTGATAGCACACAAGGTATTCCTCCGGTATCATGGAGTTGCATAATCTCATAGTCAAAGGAATATGTATAATTCATGAAGAAAGCAATAGCAATAAAACTTAACGATCTTTATGCTAAGCTAACGAATGGGTCTTATCCATCACATCATTCTCCTAATGATGTGATCCCGTTAATCAAATGATAACACATGTCTATGGTTAGGAAACTTAACCATCTTTAATCAATGAGCTAGTCTAGTAGAGGCTTACTAGGGACACGATGTTTTGTCTATGTATCCACACATGTATCAAGTTTCCGGTTAATACAATTATAGCATGAATAATAAACATTTATCATGACATAAGGAAATATAAATAACAACTTTATTATTGCCTCTAGGGCATATTTCCTTCAGTCTCCCACTTGCACTAGAGTCAATAATCTAGTTCACATCGCCATGTGATTTAACACCAATAGTTCACATCACCATGTGATTAACACCCATATTTCACATCGCTATGTGACCGACACCCAAAGGGTTTAATAGAGTCAGTAATCTAGTTCACATCGCCATGTGATTAACACCCAAAGAGTACTAAGGTGCGATCATGTTTTGCTTGTGAGAGAGGTTTAGTCAACCGGTCTGCCACATTTAGATCCGTATGTATTTTGCAAATTTCTATGTCTACAATTCTCTACATGGACCTGCTCTAGCTAATTGCTCCCACTTTCAATACATATACAGATTGAGACTCAGAGTCATCTGGATCCGTGTAAAATCTTGCATCGACGTAACTCTTTATGACGAACTCTTTATAACCTCCATAACCAAGAAATATTTCCTTAGTCCTCTGAGGATAATTTTGACCATTGTCTAGTGATCTACTCCTGGATCACTATTGGTACCTCCCTGCCAGACTTATGGCAAGGCACATAATAGGTTTGGTACACAACATGGCATACTTTATAGAACCTATGACTGAAGCATAGGGAATGACTTTAATTCCCTCTCTATATTCTGCCATGGTCGGGTTTTGGGTCTTACTCAACTTCACACCTTGTAACACAGGTAAGAACCCTTTCTTTGACTGATCCATTTGAACTCCTTCAAAATCTTGTCAAGGTATGTGCTTTGTGAAAGTCCTATCAAGTGTCTTGATCTATCTCTATAGATCTTGATGATCAATATATAAGCAGCTTCACCGAGGTCTTTTATTCAAAAAATCTTATTCAAGTATCCTTTTATGCTATCCAGAAATTCTATATCATTCCTGATCAACAATATGTCATCCATATATAATATCATAAATGCTATAGAGCTCCCACTCACTTTCTTGTAAATACAGGCTTCACCATAAGTCTGTATAAAACCATATGATTTGATCACCTTATCAAAGCATATATTCCAACTCTGAGATGCTTGCACCAGTCCATAGATGGATTGCTGGAGCTTGCACACTTTGTTAGCACCTTCGGGATCGACAAAACCTTCTAGTTGCACAATATGCAATTCTTCTTTAAGAAATCCATCATGGTTAGCCGTGTCCCCAGTTATGGACATCTTGAGTAACGGATGACCGAGACACAGTCTTTCCGAAGAGGTCCCCTTAACCGATAGATAGGCTGGTACACCTACAATAGCCTACATCTGCTAGCCCATCATGGAAAGGATTCCCGCAACTTACTCAACTATGCCAGAGCCCATAATGGCTTGTGGCTGCACACGGAATTTTCTAGCATGAATAATCATAGGATGATCACACGGGTACTCCGGGATATCCCAGGATAGCGCTGGATTGCTCCAGGTGCCCAGACAACCACTGGGAGCTCCAGGGTGCCTCAACCAATCCATCCAGATGTGTATTAAAGTAGCCGCCTTAAGTTAACCATTATTTAACAAATCTCACATCTGTCATGGATACACTCAACCAAACCATGTCTACGAGCATAGCATAGCAGTATAAGCATAATGTAGAAGTAACTGCCAACATTTCCATAAAGGATAAATAGGTTCTACATCATCAACTACTTCCCAATACCCACATGTTAAGCAGATCCTACTCATGCAATGTTTGAGGGTTGAAACTAATGCATAAAAAATGGGTAATAAAGGGTATGATCAAAGCGTTACTTGCCTTGCTGACGATCTGAAAACCCTAGTGACTCGTAGTAGCATGCTTCACACTCCGAAAACTCTATTGCAAAGGAACTATAACATAGATAAGCAATCAAGCAATAGATGCAAGGGTAAAACTCAAAAGAAAAGATCCAAATCGGAAGCTTAGGATAAGAGCTTCGATTTCCAAAAAGGATCAATCGAATCAGAGTTACGAAACTCAAACTATGATCAAAAGAAGTTCAAAATCAAATCTTCTTGCAACCAAATTTTAAATTTTCAAAATCATGTTCAAATTGATTAACTGGAAAGAGGCGTTCGAGATAAAGATTTTGGCGTTGGTTTCACTGGATTTGGACAAATGGTTAAAAAGTTGCGAGCGTTTGAAGATCAGGGACTAATCTGCGATAAAAATAATCATGGATTGGTCCCTGGCCGAAAATAAAAATAAAAAGAAAAGACTAACGAACGAACGTTCGCTAACATGGATGAACGGACGAATGCGTTCGCGAACAGAGGCGTTCGGGTGAACGTTTGCTAAATAGGTCCGATCGAGAAAATCGAGAAAATCCCTAACCCTAAAATAAAACCGATTTAGATCAAAAACGAAACAAACAAGTGGCGATTTTTACCGGTTCGAGACAAAAACCGGTCGTTTGGCGGCGAGGCAGGATTCCGGTGAGGGGAGCGGCTCCGCCGGTGGGGCGGCGGCGTCAACGGGGCGCTGGCGGGCGGCGGCGGCGAGCCGGCGGGGCTAGCGGCGGCGGCGGGGGAAAGCGGCGGTGGGGTGCTGGCTCCTTGGGGCGGCGGCGGCTTGGGGTTGCGGTGGCGGCGGGGGCCTCGGCCCTATTTAAGAGCCCGGGGGCGGCGGTGGCTTGGGGAGGGGGCCGGCCCGGGGTGGAGTCCGGCTCGGATTCCTCCTCGGCGTCCTTGCTAGGCACGGCGGCGGCGCGAGGAAGGCGGCGCGCGGGAGTGGGCCGGCTGGGTTTTGGCCCAATCTGTCCGGGAAACTTTTTTTAAAATAAATTCCGGTGAATAAATCCTAATAAAATCTAAAAAATCTAAAAATGCCAAAAATAATTTTCACCGTCTAAATAAAATATTTAGAACAAAGTGAACATTTTTATGGCCTAAAAATGCATATTTTTCTAATTCAAATAAAATCTCAAATAAAATCGAAATAAAATATTTATTTGATTTTTAAAAAAATTCCTCCAATGTTCCTCTCTTCTTGAAGAAGTCATATTATCTTATCTCTTTAAAATTAAATATTTAAAATGTTTGGAGAGAAAAATATTAAAACCAAATTGATCCTCTTCTCAAATTTGAGAAAAAAATTCAAATATGTAAAATAAATGAAATCTCCAACTCTCTCCTTGGGTCCTTGAGTTGCTTAAGATTTCTAGCATCACAAACAAAATGCAATTAAAATATGACATGCATATGATGACCTATGTATAACATCCAAATTGAAAATTGGGATGTTAGAAACCTACCCCTTAAGATGAATCTCGCCCTCGAGATTCGGGTTGGCTAGAAAATAGGTGTGGGTGGTCTTTCCGTAGGTCGTCTTCTCGTTCCCAGGTGGCTTCATCCTTGGTATGGTGGCTCCACTAAACCTTGCAAAATTTGATAACCTTGCTACATGTTACTCGGCTGGCAAACTCGAGAATCTTGATGGGTTTCTCCTCGTAGGTCTGATCACTATCCAACTGAATTGCTTCCAGGGGCACTGTATCTCTTAGAGGAATATCGGCCATCTCTGCATGGCACTTCTTTAACTAGGAAACGTGAAACACACCATGAACTCCTGACAGTCCATCGGGTAACTCCAACTTGTAGGCCACTTCTCCCATACGCTCCAAAACTCGGTATGGTCCTACAAATCTCGGGGCTAACTTTCCTTTAACTCCAAATCGTTTTTAAGTCCTCGCAGTGGTGACACATGAAGATACGCTCGATCTTCAATTTCATAGACTACCTCCTTGCGTTTAGTATTGGCATAACTCTTCTGCCTAGACTAAGCTATCTTTAGTCTATCTCGAATCAACTTCGCCTTCTCTTTAGACTCTTTGATCAAATCTGGTCGAAACAACTGACGGTCTCCAACTTCATCCCACATTAACGGTGTCCTGCATCTCCTTCCATACAAGGCTTCAAAACGTGCCATCTTCAAACTAGCCTGATAACCGTTGTTGTATGAGAAATCTGAGTAAGGCAAATTGTCATCCCAACTAGATTCGTAATCTAGTGCACAAGCTCTCAACATGTCCTCCAGAATCTGATTGACTCTCTCGGTCTGTCCATCGGTCTGCGGATGAAAGGTTGTACTGAACTCTAGCCTGGTACCCAAAGTCTGGTGCAACAGATTCCAAAACTTTGAAGTAAACTATGTTCCTCTATCTGATACGATGGTCCTCGGAACTCCATGCAGACATACGATCCTGGTCATATATATCTTGGCCAACTTCGTGCTTGTATAGGTGGTTTTCACTGGAATGAAGTGAGCTACCATGGTCAAGCGATCAACTACTACCCAGGTTGAATCATATCCCGATCGGGTCCTGGGTAATCTGATGATAAAATCCATGACAAGCTTGTCCCACTTCCATTTGGGAATTGGCATAGGCTGCAATAACCCTGCTGGCTTCTAATGCTCTGCCTTCACTCTCTGACATACATCGCATACTGCTACGTACTCGGCAATTTCTTTCTTCATACCTGTCCACCAGAAATGTTCCTTCAAATCCAAATACATCTTGGTGATTCCGGGGTGAATCGAGTATGGCGAGTTATGAGCTTCTTGAAGTATTAACTTCCTGATCTCCGCATTATTCGGCACATAAACATGATCCTCAAACCATAAAGTCTTGTGCTCATCCTCATGGAAACCTTTTGCTTTTCCTTTGCTCATCTTCTCCTTTATCTCAGCAATTTCCTTATCATCCTTTTGAGCTTCTCGAATCTTACCCAATAATGTAGATTAAACCTCCTTTGTTGCCACAAAACCTCTTGGAACTATCTCCAAACGAAGTTCCTTGAGATCGTCAACTAACTCCTGCGGTAATCCTCTGCTTACGAGGGTATTGGCATAACTCTTTCGGCTCAAAGCGTCTGCTACGACATTGGCCTTTCCTGGGTGATAGTGCAACTTCATATCATAATCCTTTATAAGCTCCAACCATCTCCTTTTCCTGAGATTCAGCTCCTTCTGCGTGAAAATGTACTTCAAACTCTTGTGATCCATCTACACATCACATCGGTTTCCAATAAGAAAATGTCTCCAGGTCTTGAGCGCATGCACTACGGCTGCTAACTCCAAATCATGTGTGGCATAATTCAACTCATGAGGTCGAAGCTGACATGAGGCATATGTAACAACTCTTCCGTCTTGCATAATTACTCCTTCAAGTCCTAAGTGAGAAGCGTTGCAATACAATTGGAAATCCATGCGTATATCCAGAAGAATCAGCACTGGGGTTGTAACCAAATGTTTCTTCAACTCCTGAAAACTGGCCTCACAATCTTCAGTCCATTTAAACTTGGTGTCCTTCTTCAACAACTCTGTCATGGGTTTTGAAATCTTGGAAAAATTGTCAATCAACCTCCTATAATATCCTGCGAGTCCTAGAAAACTGCGGATCTCTCCAACTGAGGTGGGTGCCAACCACTCAATGACAGACTGAACCTTGGTGGGGTCTACTGCTATACCTTCTCCTGATATAACATGTCCAAGAAATCCAATTTCCTTCAACCAAAACTCACACTTGCTAAACTTGGCATACAACTGATGTTCCCTGAGCTTCTCGAGAACTAAGCGCAAGTGTTCCTTGTGTTCCTCTTCATTCTTCGAGTATACCAATATATCATCAATGAACACCACGACAAACTTATCCGAGAACTCCATGAACACCTTGTTCATCATACTCATGAAATAGGCAGGGGCATTGGTCAATCCAAATGACATAACCATGTACTCATATAGCCTGTACCTAGTGGTGAAAGCTATCTTAGGTATATCATGTTCTCAGATCTTCAGCTAGTGGTATCCTGATCACAGATCTATCTTGGAGAATACTTTAGTTCCTTGCAGCTAGTCAAACAAAATCATTGATCATCGGTAGTGCGTACTTGTTCTTGATTGTCACTTCATTCAATGCTCGATAATCGACAAACATTCTTAAAGATCCATCCTTCTTCTCAACCAACAGCACTAGGGCTCCCCACGGTCACAAACTTGGTCGAATGTAACTTTTCTCCAATAGCTCCTTGATTTGCTTCTTAATCTCCTCCAAATCATTTGCGGGCATCTGGTATGGTCTCTCCAATATTGGTCCGGTGCCTAGCAACAGCTCTATCAGAAACTCTATGTCTCGATCGGGTGGCATGCCTGGTAGTTCCTCTGTAAATACATCCGAGTAATCCTTCACAACAGGCACTTCTTCCTGAACAACCCCCGAGAGAGAATTTACTTGGGTCCTTCTTGGCGCATGCCTAGACACATACTTGATCCTTTTTCCCTCCGGGGCGGTGAGTAAAATTGACTTACTAGCACAATCGATGTTTTCTCCATACTTCGATAATCAATCCATACCTAACATTATACCCAATCCTTGGGACTCCAAAATTATTAGGTCTGAGGGGACACTGGTGCGCGTCGGTCCTAAACAAAAGGTATTTTACCCCTTTCCGCGACGGCATTTGGAACCGTCGCCAAGTGAATGTGGGCGATAGGGGGGTCCTTCCCACATGACCCAGAAACCATCGGGATATGCCCTCCTGGCACACACGTTCGACAAAATGAGGTCGTGTGCGACCGGCGAGCACTCAAATATGGAAATACGTACACTAGAGCTAAATAATACAATTATACGGCGAAATTGTTTCTAGTCGCAAGTACATCCCACACAGTCAGTCCCCACTAAACGCTTCCGTTCGTATGCACATCCCACACAGTCACTCCAAGGAAAATATTTCCGTTCACAGGTACATCACACACAATTTTTCCCGTTAAATCGTTTGCGTTATTGAATGTAGCAAACACGGTCCGAAGAAGAAACTTTGTGGCAAAGGCTGTCCATGACACACAGTTTTTATGTGGTAAACGTTTGCGCAAGGTGGCCTAATGCAAACAGTTTTCAAGAGAAAGTCGTGTGTGATTGTTCATTGATCCAACACGGTTTATTCCTAGAAACTGTGTGTGTTGCCTGAGGTCATCGCCCACGGTATTTTTTCTACAACCGTTTGCAATATCAAAACCCAATTAGCAGGCTAATTCGCCATTATTAGGCTAATTCACCATTAGCAGGCTAAATGCTCTATTATTATTAATCCATTTATTAATCTAATTGACATTCATATTAAGCACACAATATATTTCATTTCCATATTAAGGAAGCAGAATTTCATAATTGAAATACATCAGAGTACAACATGATATAGCTTCAGCACTCAGCTACCCCATTACAGAACTACACTAGCAGCAAGTTCCACATGCAACATGTAGAACCTTTCAAAATTAGCATCATAGACGGTATATAGACAGATGCATCTCATCTGGAAAAATGCTAAAGCGGAAGGCGAATATTGAGCCTTCATTCATGTTGAAGGGCTTTGCAACTTTAGGCCAGTGCCTGTGGATGATTGAGCATCCGTCCTTCGACCTCTTCAGGAACACTTCAATATTGAACAGTGGGTGTTGTATGAAAACCTTCCTCGGCTCCTGACCATAGAGGTGGTTCGAGAGGTAATCATCAGTGAATTGTTTTGCAAAGGCCTGAAAACAAGGATGTCAATAAATATCTTCTCTATATTGTAAATGGGGCAAAGGAATAAAAAAGGCGAGGTATAATAGTTAGTACCATCTTGTAGTGAACTGATGTCTTCTTCATTATGCAGACAAAGATCTTGTTGTTTTTTGTCGCTAATTTCTTTATCCTAAAAATCTTTCTGAGTTTCTTGATTTGATTGATATTCATGGACAACTTATTTCCCCATATGCAAAAAGGGTCGAATAGTGGGTCAAAACCTCTGACAGCAGGACCTACATGTGCAAGGCCAAATTGTTAAAAACCAAAATATTAGAATGGTTCCTGCAATTGCATAATAATGTGCTATTAGACAACGGACCATGCATGTGCTAACCTCGATTGTAAACCTCAGTGCTTCCCATTGTTTCCCTGCAACACATATAAGGTAGTTTGTCATCAGGTTAAGTAAGGGTTCACATGCTATCTGTAAAACATGTTGATGAAAAATAAGCACATTGCAGATTCATCAGATTAATTGAAGCCACGCGGAGAACCCATTTACCCAAACCAAGCATGATTAAGAACTAGGAAATATAGCACTTGTATATGTTTCTCATGTATTAAGTGCAGCCAAAATCGATTTATTCCTCACATGCACAACAATACAAAATTCTACCCATGACAATTGGACATCACATTGCAAAATTGAACCAAGCAGTTAACTAAACACCACAACAAATGAACCAAACATTAACTAAGAACCACATTGCACAATATAACATTGACACAAGCAGTTAACTAAACACCACAACAAATGAACCAAACATTAACAGAGCACCACAATGCACAAATATAACATACTCCTAATAGAAGATCAGAGAGTTAACCAAACAGTTAACTACAGCCAACTGTAGCAATTGTATTTGTTTCTCATGTATTTACTACAACCAAATTCAATTTATTCCTCACATGGTATACAGTAACATAATGCACCCACAATTTTGTAAAGATAAATTCGATTTATTTCTCACATGGAAGACAATACAAAATTGCAGCCTGAAGAATTGAACATCACATTTGCAGAATTGAACCAAACAGTTAACTGAAGATGACAACTAATTAACAAAACAGTTAATAAGTGAGCACCACACTGCATGACATATAGAACATATACACTAGAGCAACAGATTGCATGGTGAAATTAGATAGCACAATTCACTAGATTTTGTGAAGGAAAGGCAGGAGCAGCACACGCAACGGGTAAACCGAGCATGCTTAACCGGCATAGCTAGCAATTGGCAAGGTGCACCTGCAAGATCTAGGGGGGGGGGCGGCATGAATGGCAGCCATTGCGACCTCCTCCGCGTGCGGCCGCGATTTGCTTCTCCGCTGCCAAATGCTCCTTGAGGTCCTGGCTATACTGCATGCACCATGGCTTAGGCCGGCGCTTATTCGGTGGAGGGGTCGGTGATTTGGGTGGAAGGTGTCGCGCTCGCGCCGGTGGTCGGGGAATGTGGGATGTGGAAGGAGGAGGAGGATGGGGGTCGGGTGTGGATTACCTACCTGGATAGAGGAGGCCGTAGCGTGAAGGAGGGTCGCCAGCGAGGAGGCGGTGGCGCTGCAAGAAAGGAGTGAAGGTTTCAACTTGGAAAGGAAGGCGGAAAGAGGGGAAATGGGGCTTTTGGTAATGGGGAAGGGCGGGGAGGTAGATATTTCTACGGAAGCCGAAAATTTGGAATTGCTTCAGCCGAAAAACTGGCGCGCAAAGTGTGATCAGACACAGTCCCTCATTCAGAACTGTGTACGATATGTGGACATCACAAACGATTCAGATAGCTTAACCTGTGTGTGATGAGTTTGAACGTCAAAAGCTTTGGTTCGAATTTCCATGGTTACAGTGGTCATGTCATTGCATAATTTGGGTACACAAAGGAGACTACAACACACCCACACTTCTTAATCGAGCAAGTTCGGCAATTAAACAGAGCTAGATGAGCTAAACATTACTCTAACAAATTAAAGACCAGCGCTCTTAATTAAACAAAACATAGAGTACTACTACGGCTGGTGCTCGTCGATCTCCGCGGCCGCCTCCATGTCCAGCTCGCGCCCGACAGTCTCTTGGGGAAGGGGCTCCATGGCATCCATCGCACCATACTCGACAAGCATCTCGCCATCCACGTCTACCATCTCTTTGGAAAAGGCCACCACGAGCTGGGCGTGGGTGGACACGATCTAGGCTTGGACGGGCTCTGTCGTCGCAAGGTATGCGGTGGAGGAACGGACGGCTGCTCGAACGCTCTTGGTGATTGCCAGCTCTTCGGTCGTGGGTTGCCGACCGTTGTCGGAGAAGCTTCATTCGATTTGTGCAGTGACTGCCAGCAGCTGGGCATGGGCGGCCTCGACATGGTCGTGGGCGGCCTCCATCAGGTCTAAGGCCGTCGCTGCTAAACGAACAGCTGCTGTGCCACTCTCGTCAGTTGCTATCCCCGAGGCAGATGTTGCTGCTGCCACCTAAGAAACAACAACGGCCATTTGGGCTGCCTTTGTCGCCTGGTCGCAAATTGCGGCCGCGCTCATGCACCTTGTTAACACGTGCATGGCGGCTACAGCCGTGCTCTGGCTGGAGTGGGCCACCGAAGTTGCCCTCACAACGCGGGTCCACGTGTCCATCTTTCACCAGCGACTATTGAACAGTGAAAGGATATTTGGGGAGCGAGCTAGTGTGCTTGAGATGACGGTTGTGGACTATAGCCAACGTAGCTTCTCGCGTAAGCCATAGGCGTACCATACACCAACGGTGCTCCAAGATATTTTGTACTTCTCACACGGTTGCTGATAATAAACTGTGTGTGATCTACTTGATTTTTCATCTTGATTTGAATTACATAATGGGGGCATAGCGGCAATGGACTGTGTTTCAATTGCTAGACCTTTTATCTAGAGTGAACATGCAACTATATGTGTGTCGTAAAAGAATTGGAATTATTCAGGGTTCGTTTGAACATTTTATACATTAAATTGGTTTTCTAGCCATTTCAGGTGAACAATTCAAATTTCAACTACATGCACATGCTCCAGTGCATATAAATTGGTTGAAAAATCAAATCTGTGTCCTTGGGTGCATGCTTAGGTCCCATGCAAGAATTGGGAATGAATTTGAAACACCGGGGCACCATTGATTGCCGGCAAAACATTGAGATGCATGGTTTTAAATTCTAGTAAATCCAAAACTCGTCTGAAATTCATGAAACTTGGCATGCTATCATGGAGCGGCATCAACATGCCATGGTACTAATTTTGTCCCATTTGGGGAAGGTTTGGGTATATGCTTCTCACAAAGTGGAGCTTCTCACAACAAGCATGATGGTTTTCGGTAGGAACGTCCCACCTTTGTGGACGAAACGATATCCGTTACCTCTTATTGCTTTCAAAAAGTTTTCTCGTGTCAACATAGAACAACAGGAGTGTTGTGTGGATTTTTGTGATTTTTCGGGGTTTGTTTGGACATATTTATGCATTAACTGAGTTTTCAATGCATTTACGTGCATAATTCAAATTTGAACTACATGCACATGCTCTAGTGCATATAAATTGGTTGAAAAATCAAATATGTGTCCTTGGGTGCAAGCTTAGGTCCCATGCAAGAAATGGGAATGAATTTCAAACACTAGGGCACCGTTGATTGCCGGCAAAACATTGAGATGCCTGGTTTTTAAATCATGGTAAATCCAAAATTCTGTTAACCATTCACGTGACGCCATGTGTCTTGGTTTCAATGGATGTAGGAGGTGCCGTGCGGACAGCTACTTGACCTTGACTGAACGGGAGGTGTGCGAGCGCCGTCCGGTGCGCGGGCTGACCGAGAGGCATGCAAGCTGTCCTTGAGTGCGCGGGCTCATCGGGAAGCATGCGAGCTGTACGCTGCACAGGCTCACTGGGAAGCGAGCCCTTTGACTTCCATGGCCGCCCGCCTTGCTCGCATCCTCTCCATTAATGGCGCCCAAGCTGTAGTTGAATTAGCTTTTTAAATATAAAACACCAATGGCAAACGTTTTAGTTAGAACACCCGTATGCAAACCGACAGCTTCCCCAAGAAGCCAAGAGAAAACGTGGCGAGCAGGATTTCTGCAGCTCTTGATCGCCAACATTTTAGATAGAACACTCATATGCAAAGTGAGAGCAGCGTAGGATTTGTGCATCCCTTCAACGCAAACGGTTGGTTTGGATGACCCGTGTGGAACCACGTACAAACAATTTGGTAAGATTTTTCAATCCTTGTAACACTGGGATTTGTCAAAATATGAAGCTAAAAATCACTAGCAGTATCTAATTTTTGCAACTAAAATTCAGTTAAGCATAGATTTCATTCATAGATTAAGCAGTCGTTCTTAATTCATACAACCAGTTCAACTCGACAGCTGAACCGACCAAACTTCTCCCCAATTGTTGCCAACCACGTACTGAAATAGCTAGTTCAACTATATATACTAGCTAATTTTAAGTATGTTGTACAGTTCCACCACATCTATAGTCAGATGAACTAAACAAAATAGCCCCTAAATACTACTACTACTACGGAGGGGCTTTGTACTACTTCCGGCTGCCTCTCCTCTGCCGAGCACGCTCAGTAAGAGGCGGAGGAGGAGGAGCCTACCGACGAGCTGAGCAACCGCAATGCGGTGCCTGCCGCTAATGCAGCTTCAACGACGCACGCCTCGAACGCCCTCTGCTGCTCCAGACGACTCCTCTCGAAGCGGTTGTTCTCCTCGTAGATCTCCTGATTCCTCGCCTCTGAGGCGGCATGTGCCGCTGCCATTGCGGCGGTAAGGCTCTTTGGGTGCTCGACAAGGCGCTCCTCCTCCTCTATAAGGGCATATTTATCCCGAAGGTGTTTTGGTGATTGATGACAACGCGTTTGCAGACTAATCGTGTGTCTTGAGTATCCTAGACATTTCATTGCTAGGCACAAGACGGTTGGGTGCCCCTCGAAGACTGTTGAAGATGGCGTCTTTTCTACGTTTCTTTTTGGTGGATTTGAGTTGTAGGAAAGCCAAACTATTAAGAGGGGGTCCGCGTCGGAGAGGTTTGGGTGGAATCATCACGTACACGTCTCTTTCTTATCTCCTCCTTTTCCCTTGGAGCTTCCTCCGATTTCTCGCCTCCCTAGTTCTGGCTGCTAAGTTGCGTCGCGGTAGTACTCCTCCCAGGAGAGCAGTAGTACCCTAGGCACCAGCGGTAGTACCGTGCGGTGGCGCGGTAGTACCGCAGGTGCTCACGGTAGTACCGCTCCCCTGGAGCTGCACTACCGCTGCCTACCAGGCTAGTACCGCTCCTTTGCGGTAGTAGGGGCGGATGTAATTTTTTACATCCGCACCTACCGCGGTAGTACTACTTTCGCTCCGCGGTAGTACCATGCTACATTGTCAGGCAGTAGTACCGCCCCTCGGCTGTACTACTGTGTCAGGTTTTTGCTTCTTCCGTTTCTTTGCGGAAGTAGGCACGGATGTTTCCTCCCCCCTTGGCTAGGGGATTTCTGCCTTGCGGTAGTACCGCATGGAGGCGCGGTAGTACCGCACTCGCGGAAGTACCGCCCTCAGCTCCTGCGCGTCAGATCTGACCTTGCTGTTGCTGGGGTTGCGGCAGTACCGCAGGCCTGTACGGTAGTACCGTATGACCGTGTGGTAGTACCGCTTGGAAGCAAGCGGTAGTACCGCGTGGCCCTGCGGTAGTACTGCTGTCTTGGAGCGGTAGTACCGCTGGCCGCGGGCTGGTAGGTGGGTAACGGTTGGATCTTTGTCCTACACTATATAAGGGGTCCCCTTCTTCCCGTTGACTTATCTCTTCCAACCCTAAGCTCCATTGTTGCTCTAAGCTCCATTTTCCCCCGATCTCACTCCCTAGCCAATCAAACTTGTTGATTTGCTCGGGAGTGGTTGAGAAGGCCTCGATCCACACTTCCACCAAGAGAAATTTGATTCCCCCCACTAATCCCTTGCGGATCTTGTTACTCTTGGGTATTTGAGCATCCTAGATGGTTGAGGTCACTGCGAAGCCATAGTCCATTGTGGTGAAGCTTCGTGGTGTCGTTGGGAGCCTCCAATTGAGTTGTGGAGATTGCCCCAACCTTGTTTGTAAAGGTTCGGTCGCCGCCTCCAAGGGCACCAATAGTGGAATCACGGCATCTCGCATTGTGTGAGGGCGTGAGGAGAATACGGTGGCCCTAGTGGCTTCTTGGGGAGCATTGTGCCTCCACACCGCTCCGACAGAGACGTACTTCCTCTCAAAGGGAAGGAACTTCAGCAACACATCCTCGTCTCCACCGTCTCCACTCTTGGTTATCTCGTGCCTTTACTTGTGCAAGCTTATTTGTATCATATCACTTGCTTGCTTGTGTTCCTATCCTTGTTGCATCATATAGGTTGCTCACCTAGTTGCATATCTAGACAACCTACTTTGATGCAAAGTTTAAATTGTTAAAGAAAAGCTAAAAATTGTTAGTTGCCTATTCAACCCCCCTCTAGTCAACCATATCGATCCTTCATCCTCCCGCTGGAACTCGGTGTAGCGCCCAAGGTTGTTGTCGCACGTGCGGGCATCCACCTCCGCCTCCCGCCTTCGGGCAGCGGTGGCGGAGCAGGTGATGACCCCGGCGGTCGACGGTGGGCTGGCGGCCACGACGGCCGATGACGGGGTGGCGGCCACGACCACCACCACCCGCCTTCGGGCCGCGGTGGTGGAGCGGGTGATGGCCATAGTGGCCGGCAATGGGGTGGTGGCTACGATGGCCATCTCCCGCCTTCGGGTCGTGGCGGTGGAGCGGGCGATGGCCCTGGCTCCTGGAACGGCGGCCGGCAATAGCTGCCGACGGGCACCAGCGGCGGAGCGTGTGGTGGGTGTTCCGCGCACACCCAACAGGGACGCCACGCGCACTACACTATGCCGGGGACTGCGCCGCCGCCGCAGTGTAGCCTCCTAGCTAGAGCTGTCCTCTGATGATAGCGGAGTGGCTGGGCGACGATGACGGACCGGTGCCATTGGCGAATGTGGGAGAAGCAGACGAGATAAGCTACAAGGATAGAGGCGAAAATGCGACGCAGGACTCGTCGGCCGTGAGGGTTTTTATGGCTAGCCGGTAAGCATTGGGATTTTGGGGGATTTCACCGAGTCGGGCGGGAAGCTTGCGCGGGAACCTGCGAGGTTGCGCTGGAACGGGCTCACCGACGATTCATTGGCACCACCGTTTGGCAAAAAGAATGCCCCTGCATGCTGCGCAAGCTTGCGCTGTAAGCCGTCTGCGGCAGCGGGGTGACAAGACGTGCGAGAGGAGGACGAAAGGCCACATACACATACAGTTAATAAAAAACATTTGTGATTTAATTACCTACTATACCACCGTCCAGGTTTATAAGTATGATTTAACTAACAAAATACGAATGCATGTCGCCAAAGATTATATAGTTTGATTTGTATTTGAACATAGTTTCCAATTTTATAATTTTTAAAACAAGCATTGACATTTTGTTGGTTAAATTTGAGGGCAAAGTATGGCATGGAATATAAAGGAGACTATAGACTAGGCGGAGGTGGTACCACACGGCCGCTCTCTACGCAACGAAACAACTGTCGGCCGGCTTGTAGGTGTCCATTTGCTGCGTGTTCAACTGCTCCATGCGTGTGTTTGCTTGCGGTTCAGGCAGCCGCGGCGCGCTCTTCTCGCGTCCCGCCATGCGCACTCTGCTCTCGCGTTCCTCTGGGTGCTCTGTCCTCGTCCCTCCACATGCGCTGCCAGTGTTTTGGGCCGGCGCACGATCACGCATGTTCGGTGCAAGCGGTTGCGCCGGGCGCAGCGCGACGATGCAGTTACCCGCTGCAAAAACTACCATGCGGACGCGCCGAGAATCCACGCCGCCCGGCCCCCTTTTATTCATGCGGCCATTTACCTTCATCTCTCGTCTCACACGTCAGAATAAGAACACCCATGAGGACACATACAGAGAGGACATCTAGCGGTTCCAATGGCGCTCCACGTGGCTCCAATGGCGCTCCTAGCGGCCGACGACGACAACGGCGGGCAGTTCACCACGCATCACGTAGTGGACACCCACGTAAGGGGAAGGCCCTCTCGGTGGTGTACACGAATGACCGGCCTTTGTGGAGAGCTCCATCCAAACTATGGAGCAGTTCCTTGCCGAGGACAAGTACCGAGTGGTCGGCTTCGGCCTCGAGTACACCATCGGTCATGCCGGGCACGATCAGAAGGTTGCCGTTGCCCAGTTGTGCGTGCGACATGACGTCGTCGTCTACCACTTCCACCTTGCTACAAGGCCTTGCAAGCGTTTCTCTAGGTTTATCAAGAGCTCCGACTACAGTTTCGCTACGGTGGACACCACTAACAATCTAAAAGCGCTCAAGGTTTCGGACATGAAATGCCTGAATCTTGTCAACATCCAACACCACTACAAGGTCTTGGGCACCGACAAAAGCAAACTGAACTCCTTGGTTGACCTCGCCTCGGCCATCATCGACCCCTACTATGCGAAGATGAATCAAGAGAGCAATAAGGACAAGAACACCTAGCATAGTGTGTGGCATAAGAGACAGGATGAACAACATGTCAAGTACGCGGTCATGGACGCATACACAATCTACGAGATGTACAGGAGGATCATTGACATGAGGAACTGTCTTCTTCCTGACCCAGATGAGGGATCGAGCCACATAGCAGTGGCGGGAGCATCACAAGAAGTAGATGACTAGACAATCGTTTCTCCTACTTTAGAATGCATGCAATTGTTTATTGAGGTGTGTGTGAATGATTTGTATAGTCACTTATGTAATTGGATGTTTATTTCAGTTATATATATACATGTTATTCTACTATAGACAGAGCAATCCACATGGCTTATTAGCAGCAATCGTCTATGTTATTATTGGTCTTCGCACACATTTCAAATTACGGACCTGTTTGCCACGTATCACACACATCTTGTTCAGTTTAACCACTTCCATTGTGTTGCCTAATCACACAAAGTTCATCCCAGTGAACCATATGTTGTATATTGCACACGCCTTCATCTGGCTGCCCGTTTCTTTTGTGCCTCCTCATCACAAATAGTTCATTGAGCTGAACCGTATGCCTTGCATCGGATACGCAACTAAATTTTGAACCGTGTTTGATGCATCTGTCATTGCAAACGTTTTGCACCTTTTTTGACGGTTTTCCTACACCACCGTTTGTGATCATTGCATCGCACACAGTTTCTCGAAGGGTGTTTGATCGTAGTGTCGCGTTTGGACCATCCTGCAGTAGTGGGAAAACATGTCTACCTATGGTCAATGGCATCTTAAAACATCCTCTGCTTGCCATATACTCAGCTCCTGGCGAGCTTACTAACATAGGTGTCTTAAGAACATTGGTGGGCAACTTATACTTATCCACAAACCCCCTTGAAATGTATGAATGCGATGCACTGGTATCAAAAAGAACGATTGCAGTTAATGACTCAATCAAAAACTTACCTATAACTGCATTTGGCTGCTCTCAGCCTCCTCCACGTTAACGTGGTTCACCTGTCCCCTGTTGAAAGGGTTGGGCTTCTTCCCAGAGCTTCCATTGTCATTTCCATTCTTTGCTTCAGGGCATTCGGTGGCGTAGTGTCCAGTCTTCCCGCACTTGAAACAAGTAATGTGACTTAAATCCTTCCTGGCGGGTGTTGCTGGGTTGGAACGGTTATGTCCATTGCTTCTTCCATTCCCATTCCCATCCTTGGGGTCACTGTGGTTATGCGAACACCCTCCATTGTGGGTATGGCCTCCATGATTATGAGTGCGTCCTCCCGGGTTCGGGGTAAAACCAGGCTTCTGCTGAGCTCAAGAATTATACTTCCCTTGTCCATACTTCCTCTTTTGGCTCTCTATCTGGTGCTGCTTCCCTTCAATCATAAGAGCCCTATCTACCAACTCCTGATAGTTTGTGAATGTTGCCACCATCAGCTCCATACTCAGCTCATCATTCATCCCTTCCATAAACTTCTCCTGTTTCGCGGCATCTGTGGCCACATCCTCTGGGGCATAGCGAGCTAACTTGCTGAACTCATCCACGTACTGCCCCATAGTACAATTTCCCTGGCATAAGTTGCGAAACTCACGCTTCTTCGTGCTCATTGCTCCTGTTGAGACATGTGTAGTCCGGAATGCTTGCTGAAACTGATCCCAATTGACATTGGCTATAGGGAAAGTGGTTGTGTAATTCTCCCACCATGAGGCTGTGGGTCCATCCAGTAGGTGTGCGGCAAAGTGCACCTTCTCAGCATCTGTGCAACCTGCGATGGTCAACTCCCTTCCAATCCTGCGTAGCCATTCATCAGCAACAATCGGCTCGGTGCTACTGAGAAACACCGGCGGATTCAACCTAAAGAAACGGGTTAAGTTGTCAACTAGAGGTGGTGGCGGTGGGTTGTTGTTATTGTTGTTGTTGTTGTTGCCTTGGTTCTGAACTAGTAGCTGCATCAAGGCATCCTGCTACTGGATCAACTAAGTGAGCTCCGGTGGGAAGACAAATCCGGGTCACGTCTCGGAGGCATCTGATGGGTTTACAGGGAAGAGATTAGAATAGAGTGAGGTCTAAGGAGAAAATCACTACCCATATGCACATGAGACAAACACAATCATAACACACGACTCAATTCAAACAAGGGCATACAATCGATCTGACTTCCGCTACAAAGTACTCAGACTATTCTATATACATGGGGGAATTATATTGATAATGTGGTAGTCGACTAGAAATTTTGATCGGAAGATGATTCCATGATATCTGCTCCAGGTCGTAGTCTTCGGGATGATCGTCACTTCCTGGCGCAGGGTCTCCCATGAATACTCCTAGCTTCTTCTTCAGATCTTCATTCTTCTCCAGTAATACTGCAATTTCCTCTCATATCCATCGCGTGTAGACTTGAGTTCTTCTTCTAGCCCCATGTTCCTGGTCATCACCTTCTCAGGTCTATCATGCTGGCGCACATCTGGTTCTCCTGATGACGAATGTGTTGGTTTAACTCTTGGATGTAGGCTGCAATGGACTTGTCCCTCCTGGTGCAGTTCATCTCCCATTGCTCATCTCGGCGCCCACATATCTGGTAGATGGTGTCCTTAAGATCCTTGTGGTAAACTTCGCCGATGCGTCCCATGGCGATGTGAGCTACCATGCTCTTTCCTAGGCTCCAGGTTGGTGCATCAAAGAAAAACTCTATGGGTTCAGTAACTGGGGTGAATGTCCTTCCTGGAACATGTACTCGAATGGTCCAATGCTCTTCTTCAGGTAAAGTGGCGGTGTAAGTCCCGATGAACCTTGGTATTCCGATGTTCAAATATCTGGTGGCTTCCTTCAAGCGTCGTCCGAAAGGGGTGTCTTCATCCGGTTGAGCAAACTTGTCCCTTGGGTCCGCCATCTATAGAGTGGAAAGTGGAGAAGAGTCGGAAATGAGTAGAGAAGAGTGACCTAAGGCTTATCTTAGTGGTCGCGTCCTACAGTCAGTGTGTGCTCTGATACCATCTTGTAGCAATTCGACCTCAAGCTGTCAAATCTCTATGCATAAGTGTCATCGATCAGTAATGCTGACACACACAGTACTTGAAGAATTTATAATAGATTGCAATCACACACTTATTACATCGAATGTCTCAAAGAGAGTACTTATTACAATAATATGGCGGATGGCCATCTAATGAAGATAACATCGGAAGGCTTCGAAGGCAAAATGAGTCCATCAATTCCAACGACATAGCTGAGTGCAAAACAATGACCTAGCGCACCTTACTCTTCGTCTGAAAAGTCTGCAACATAATACATTGCAGACCGAAACGGGTCAGCACATGGAATATGCTGGGAAAATAACACTGTAGAGCAATGAACAAGAATAACTACTATCACTACATGCATATATGGCTGGTGGTAGCTCTATGGTTATCATGTTTGCGTAAAGCCAATTTTTCCCTACTGCAAAGGAATATATTTTATTGAACTATCAAGTTGGTTGATAAATATTGAGAAACTTCCTCCAACTCAATCCCAATTAAAAATTAATTAATAGCTCAACAAAATTAATCAAGAGTGATGAGATCAAAACAATAATTCAAGAACCAGAAACGCAAGATGTCCATAACTGGGGACAAGGCTAACCATGATTAGTTTGAACACTCTGCAGAGTTTTGTGCACTTTTCCCAACAAGACTCGTTCTCCTCCGTTGCATTTCTCGCACTACATGGTGCTTGAGAAACGGATGACCAAGACACAGTCTTTCCGAAGAGGTCCCCTTAACCGATAGATAGGCCGGTACACCTACAATCCCCTACATCTGCTAGCCCATCATGGAAAAGATTCCCACAACTTACTCAACTATGCTAGAGCCCATAATGGCTTGTGGCTGCACACGGAAGTTTCTAGCATGAATAATATTATGATCCCTTTGAGCCTGGGTGGCAAACCATAGGATGATCACACGGGTACTCCGGGATATCCCAGGACAACACTGGATTGCTCCAGGTGCCCAGACAACCACTGGGTGCTCCAAGGTGCCTCAACCAATCCACCCAGATGTGTATTAAAGTAGCCTCCTTAAGTTAACCGTTATTTAACAACTCTCACATCTTTCATGGATACACTCAACCAAACCACATCTACGAGCATAGCATAGCAGTATAAGCATAACGTAGAAGTAACTCCCAAGGTTTGCATAAAGGACAAATAGGTTCTACCTCATCAACTACATCCCAATACCCACATGTTAAGCAGATCCTACTCATGCAATGTTTGAGGGTTGAAACTAATGCATAAAAACTTGGTAATAAAGGGTATGATCAAAGCGTTACTTGCCTTGCTGACGATCTGAAAACCCTAGTGACTCGTAGTAGCACGGTTCGCACTTCGGAAACTCTATCGCAAACAAACAATAACATGCATAAGCACTCAAGCAATAGATGCAAGGGTAAAACTCAAACGAGAAGATCCATATCAGAAGCTTAGGAGAAGAGCTTCGATTTGCAAAAAGGATCAGTCGAATCGAAGTTACGAAACTCATACTACGATCAAAAGAAGTTCAAAATCAAATCTTCTTGCAACCAAATTTTAAATTGTCAAAATCATGTTCAAGTTGATTAATTGGAAAGAGGGGTTCGAGATGAAGATTTTGGCATCGGTTTCATTGGATTTGGACAAACGGTTAAAAAGTTGCAAGCGTTTGAAGATCAGGGGCTAATCTGCGATAAAAATAATCGTGGATAGGTCCCTGGCCGGAAATAAAAATAAAAACAAAAGACTAACGAACGAATGTTCGCTAACAGGGATGAACGGACGAATGCGTTCGCGAACAGAGGCGTTCGGGTGAACGTTCGCTAAATAGGTCCGATCGAGAAAACCGAGAAAAACCCTAACCGTAAAATAAACCCGATCTAGATCGAAAACCGAAAAAAACGGGCGGCGATTTTTAGCGGTTCACGACGAAAACCGGTGGTTCGGCTGCGAGGCAGGATTCCGGCAAGGCGAGCAGCGCGGTGGGGCGGCGGTGTCGCCGGGGCGCTGGCGGGCGGCGGCGGCGGTGGAGAGAGGGCGGCGCTAGCGGCGTCGGCAAGCGGGCGGCGCTAGCGCCATGGCGGGCGGTGGCGGGGGCGAGCGGCGGTGGGGTGCTGGCTCCTTGGGGTGGCGGCGGAGACTTGGGGTGGCGGTGGCGACGGGGGCCTCGGCCCTATTTAAGAGGCCGGGGGCGGTGGTGGCTTGGGGAGGGGGCCGGCCCGGGGTGGAGTCCGGCTCGGATTCCTCCTCGGCGTCCTTGCCACGCACGGCGGTGGCACGAGGAAGACGGCGCGCGGGAGTGGGCCGGCTGTGGTTTCGGCCCAGTCGGTCCGAGAAACTTTTTTTGAAAAATAAATTCTGCCGAATAAAAATCCTAATAAAATATAAAAAAAAATCTAAAAATGCCAAAAACAATTTTCACCATCTAAATAAAATATTTAGAACAAAGTGAACATTTTCCTGGCCTAAAAATGCATATTTTTCTAATTCAAATAAATCTCAAATAAAATCCGAATAAAATATTTATTTGACTTTTAAAAAAAATCCTCCAATATTCCTCTCTTTTTGAAAAAGTCATATTATCTTCTCTCTTTAAAATTAAATATTGAAAATATTTGGAGAGAAAAATAATAAAACCAAATTGATCCTCTTCTCAAATTTGAGGAAAAAAATTCAAATATGAAAAATAAATGAAATCTCCAACTCTCTCCTTGGGTCCTTAAGTTGCTTAAGATTTCTAGGATCACAAACAAAATGGAATTAAAATATTATATGCATATGACGACCTATGTATAACATCCAAATTGAAAATTGGGATGTTACAGGTTTGAAACTTTTTCATATAAGCATCGCAACCCCAAACTTTAAGAAATGACAGCTTTGGTTTCTTGCCAAACCATAGTTCACACGGTGTCGTCTCAACGGATTTAGACGGTGCCCTATTTAACGTGAATGCAGCTGTCTCTAATGCATAACCCCAAAACGATAGTTGTAAATCGGTAAGAGACATCATAGATTGCACCATATCTAATAAAGTATGGTTACGACATTCGGACACACTATTACACTGTGGTGTTCCTAGTGGCATGAGTTCTGAAACTATTCCACATTGTTTTAAATGAAGGCCAGACTCGTAACTCCAATATTTGCCTCCGCGATCAGATCGTAGAAACTTTATTTTCTTGTTACGATGATTCTCCACTTCACTCTGAAATTCTTTGAACTTTCCAAATGTTTCAGACTTGTGTTTCATCAAGTAGATACACCCATATCTGCTCAAATCATCTGTGAAGGTCAAAAAATAACGATAGCCACCGCGTACCTCAACACTCATTGGACCGCATACATCGGTATGCATTATTTCCAATTAGTCATTGACCCGCTCGATTGTTCCCGAGAACATAGTTCTAGTCATCTTGCACATGAGGCATGGTTCGCAAGTATCAAATGATTCATAGTCAAGTGATTCCAAAAGCCCATCTACATGGAGTTTCTTCATGCGCTTTACACCAATATGGCCTAAATGGTAGTGCCACAAATATGTTGCACTATCATTATGAACTTTGCATCTTTTGGCTTCAATATTATGAATATGTGTATCGCTATGATCGAGATTCAATAAACCATTAACATTGGGTGTATGACCATAGAAGGTTTTATTCATGTAAACAGAACAACATTTATTCTCTGACTTAAATGAATAACTGTATTGCAATAAACATGATCCAATCATTTTCATGCTCAAAACAAACACCAAATAACATTTATTTAGGTTCAACACTAATCCCGAAGGTAGAGGGAGTGTGCCATGGTGATCATATCAACCTTGGAATCACTTCCAACACACATCGTCACCTTGTCCTTAACTAGTCTATGTTCATTCTGCAACTCCCATTTTGAGTTACTGATCTTAGCAACTGAACCGGTATCAAATACCTAGCGGTTACTATGAACACGAGTAAAGTACACATCAATAACATGTATATCAAATATACCTTTGTTCACTTTGCCATCCTTCTTATCCGCCAAGTATTTGGGGTAGTTCCGCTTCTAGTGACCATTCCCTTTGTAGTAGAAGCACTCAATTTTAGGCTTAGGTCTAGCTTTGGGCTTCTTCACGAGAGTGTAAACTTTCTTGGCATTCTTTTTGAATTTCTCTTTCTTTTCCTTTGCCCTTTTTCTTGAAACTAGTGGTCTTGTCAACCATCAACACTTGATGTTTTTTCTTGATTTCTACCTTCACCGATTTCAGCATCACGAAGAGCTTGGGAATCATTCTTTGTCAATCACTATCTTATCAGGAAGATTAACTCCCACTTGATTCAAGTGATTGTAGCACCTAGACATTCTAAGCACATGCTCACTAGCTGAGCTATTCTCCTCCATCTTGTAGGCAAAGTAATTGTCAGAGGTCTCATACCTCTCGACATGGCATGAGTATGAAATACCAATTTCAACTCTTGGAACATCTTATATGCTCTGTGGCGTTCAAAACATTTTTGAAGTCCCAGTTCTAAGCCGTAAAGCATGGTGCACTAAACTATCAAGTAGTCATCATACCGAGCTTGTCAAACATTCATAACGTCTGCTCTGCTCCTACAATAGGTCGGTCACCTAACAGTGCATCAAGGACATAATTGTTCTATGCAGCAATGAGGACAATCCTCAGATCACTGACCCAGTCTGCATCATTGCTACTATCATCTTTCAACTTAGTTTTCTCTAGGAACACATCAAAAACATGGGGGAGCTGCAACGCGAGCTATCGATCTACAACATAGATATGCAAATACTATCAGGACTAAGTTCATGATAAATTAAGTTCAATTAATCAAATTACTTAAGAAATCCCACTTAGATAGACATCTCTTGAGTCATCTAAATCATTACGTGATCCAAATCAACTAAACCATGCTTGATCATCATGTGAGATAGATTAGTCTTCAATGGTGAACATCTCCATGTTGATCATATCTACTATATGATTCACATTCGACCTTTCGGTCTCTAGTGTTTCAAAGCCATGTCTGTACATGCTAGGCTCGTCAAGTTTAACCCGAGTATTCCGCATGTGCAAAACTGTCTTGCACCCGTTGTATGTGAACGTAGAGCTTATCACACCCGATCATCACGTGGTGTCTCGGCACAACGAACTGTCGCAACGGTGCATACTCAGGGAGAACACTTATTGCTTGGAATTATAGTGAGGGATCATCTTATAATGCTACCGCCGTACTAAGCAAAATTAGATGCATAAAAGATAAACATCACATGCAATCAAAATATGTGACATGATATGGCCATCATCATATTGTGCCTTTGATCTCCATCTCCAAAGCACCGTCATGATCTCCATTGTCACACCTTGATCTCCATTGTAGCGTCGCTGTCGTCTCGCCAACTATTGCTTCTACAACTATCGCTAACGCATAGTGATAAAGTAAAGCAATTACATGGCGTTTGCATTTCATACAATAAAGCTACAACCTTAAGGCTCCTGCCAGTTGACGATAACTTTTACAAAACATGATCATCTCATACAATAATATATGTCACATCATTTCTTGACCATATCACATCACAACATGCGCTGCAAAAACAAGTTAGACGCCCTCTACTTTGTTGTTGCAAGTTTTACGTGGCTGCTATGGGCTTCTAGTAAGAACCGTTCTTGCCTACGCATCAAAACCACAATGATGTTACGTCAAGTTTGCTATTTTAAGCTTCAACAAGGACCGACCATAGTCAAATTCAATTCAACTAAAGTTGGAGAAATAGACACCCGCCAGCCACCATTATGCAAAACAAGTTGCATGACTGTTGGTGGAACCGCTATCATGAACGTGGTCATGTAAGGTTTGTCCGGGACGCTTCATCCAACAATACCGCCGAATCAAAATAAGACTTTGGTGGTAAGCAGTATGACTATCATCGCCCACAACTCTTTGTCTTCTACTAGAGCATATCATCTACGCATAGACCTGGCTCGGATACCACTGTTGGGGAACGTAGCATGCAATTTCAAAAAAAATCCTACGATCACACAAGATCTATCTATGATATGCATAGAAACGAGAGGGGAGAGTGTTTCCACGTACCCTGGTAGACCCAAAGCAGAAGCGTTAGGTTAACGTGGTTGATGTAGTCGAACATCTTTGTGATCCAACCGATCAAGTACCGAACATACGGCACCTCCAAGTTTAGCACACGTTCAGATCGATCACATCCCTCGAAATCTTGTCCAACAAAGTGTCGAGGGAGAGTTTCATCAGTGCGACGGCGTGGTGACGGTGATGGTGATGTGATCCGCGCAGGGCTTCGCCTAAGCACTACGACAATATGACCGAAGGAGTAAACTATGGAGGGGGGCACCGCACATGGCTAAGAACAACTGATGATGTTTGTGGTGCCCCCTTGCCCCCGTATAAAAAGGAGGAGAGGGAGGAGGCCGGCCATAGGGCGCGCGCCATGGGGGGGAACTGACTAGGACTCCTAGTCTAAGTCGTCCCCCCTCCTTCTTTCGGAGGGGGGAAGGGGGAAGGAGAGGGAGAGGGGTGATAACCCACAAGTATAGGGGGTCAATTGTAGCTTCTTTCGATATTTAAGAGTGTCGAACCCAACGAGGAGCTAAAGGTAAAACAAATATTCCCTCAAGTTCTATCGACCACCGATACAACTCTACGCACGCTTAACGTTCTCTTTACCTAGAACAAGTATGAAACTAAAAGTACTTTGTAGGTGTTGTTAGATAGGTTTGCAAGATAATGAAGAGCATGTAAATAAAAGTTAGGACTTGTTTAGATAAAGACACAACTAAGTTAGTTACAGTAGAGAGCTTTTGGTCACGAGAAAGTTATTTGTCCCTAGACAATCGATAACTAGACCGGTAATCATTTTGCAATTTTATTTGAGGGAGAGGCATAAGCTAACATACTTCCTCTTCTTGGATCATATGCACTTACGATTGGGACTCTAGCAAGCATCCGCAACTACTAAAGATCATTAAGGTAAAACCCAACCATAGCATTATAAGGCATCAAGTCCTCTTTACTCCCATACGCAAACAACCTACTTACTGGGGTCTGTGCTTCTCTCACTCACGCCACCCACCATAAGCAAATCATGAACATATTGCAAACCCTACAGTGGGGATACCTCATGCTTGCGCGACACGGAGAGCAACATAGGACAGCACCAACAATAAAACATGCAACTCGAACCAATCATGATCATCAATTAACCCATAGGACAAAATAGAACTACTCAAACATCATAGGATAGCCATACATCATTGGGAAATAATATATAGCATTGAGCACCATGTTTAAGTAGAGATTACAGTAGGTAAAAGAGGGGTTACACTGCTGCATAGTGGGGGGAAGAGTTGGTGATGACGGCGGTGAAGTTGTTGGTGTAGATCGTTGTCGCGATGATGGCCCCGGCGGTGTTCCGCCGCCACCGGGAGAGAGGGGGAGAGAGCCCCCTTGTCGGTGTCAAAACCGGCGGATCTCGGGTAGGGGGTCCCGAACTGTGCGTCTAGGACGGATGGTAACAGGAGGCAAGGGACATGAAGTTTTACCCAGGTTCGGGCCCTCTCAATGGAGGTAAAACCCTACGTCCTGCTTGATTAATATTGATGATATGGGTAGTACAAGAGTAGATCTACCACGAGATTGGAGAGGCTAAACCCTAGAAGCTAGCCTAAGGTATGATTGTTGTTGTGTATGTTGTCCTATGGACTAAAACCCTCCGGTTTATATAGACACCGGAGAGGGTTAGGGTTACACAAAGTCGGTTACAATGGTAGGAGATCTGCATATCCGTATCACCAAGCTTGCCTTCCACGCCAAGGAAAGTCCCTTCCGGACACGGGACGAAGTCTTCAATCTTGTATCTTCATAGTCCAGGAGTCCGGCTGAAGGTATAGTCCGGCCATCCGGACACCCCCTAATCCAGGACTCCCTCAGTAGCCCCTGAACCAGGCTTCAATGACGACGAGTCCGGCGCGCAGATTGTCTTCGGCATTGCAAGGAGGGTTCCTCCTCCAAGTACTTCATACAAGATTTTAAACACAAAGATAGTGTCCGGCTCTGCAAAATAAGTCTCCACATATTGCCATAGAGAGAATAATATTTATGCCAATCTAATCTGCTGACGTATTCCGTAGTGTAACACACCACGTCCAAGCCTTTATCCGAGTCGTTTTATTATCCCACCTCAGTGCATCATGCGAGGCGGTTTCCTTGGCACGTCTTGTTAAAGCAGAGATCGTGTCCCCTTATTCTGGGATTCTCATCAACACGGGCATGGGTAACCCAACCGCTTCTAGGAGTCCTAGATTATAGGCAAGTCCATACGGACACGGAGAGGACGCTTGATATTCACCCTCTTTATAAAGGGAACAAGGCTTTTATTTTTCCCTCCCGTGCTCAATCGAATCCTTCCCCCACCTCAAGCTCAAACGCCCGAAGTTCAGGTCAGGTGCTCCGAACCTTCAGTCATGTTCGGATCTAGCCTTCAAGGCCGATGGGTGCCTTCATCCATCATGGAAGAAGACATCAAAAAGTTGAGGGAGGCCAGATATCTGACCGCCGAGATTTTGCATCGGCTGCCTCCCCGAGGGCAGGCCGTCCCCACCCCTGAACCCAACGAGAACGTCGTGTTCGTCTCCCACTTCCTCCAGGTCTAGGCCTTGTTGTGGATCCTTTCATTAGGGGTTTGATGTTTAATTACGGTCTAGACTTCCATGATCTAGCTCCGGACTCCTTTCTTCATATCACGACATTTATTGTCGTGTGCGAGGCCTTCCTCCGGGTTACCCCTCACTTTGGCCTATGGCTCAAGACCTTTGAAGTAAAGCCGAAGATGATCGAGGGGCAGCATGCAGCGTATGGAGGTGCCTCAATACGCAAGATGACGGGAGCTCCGTGGCCCAAAGGTTCCATCCCAGAGGTGTCTGAATTGTGGCAACAGGAGTGGTTCTACATCACGTCTCCTAGAAGTGCCAAGTGGGCGGCCGCCCCTGTTTTCCGCTCGGGCCCTCCACCACAACTGATGTCATGGATCAGCAGAGGTCTGAGCTGGGGTCCAGCCAAGGACGTGCCTATACTGCAAAGCCGCATTCGAGATCTCTTCAATGGAGATTTCAGTTTGGTTGCAGTAATACAAGTTATGCTGGTTCGTCAAGTCCAGCCTTGCAAACGCCAGCCTCTTCTCCTGTGGGAGTTCAATCCCGAGGGACCGCGTGTCATTCAAATTTTTCTTGGCCTGATGCATGAGGAGATGTACAAGTCATTCTTCGGACCTCAGGTGGAGTGTCCGGAAATCACCGAGGACGTGGGCCTGAGTAGTAACCGTGCCGCCGAGCAGGTAAGGCATCTTCCGGCCGAACATACTATCTCTCCTTTGTTACGAAGTCATTTCTGAGAGTTTGCTTTTTGACCAGGACTGGATAACAAAGGCGAAGTTGATTCGGTGTTCGGCCCCCCTCCCTGAAGGTTTGGAAAATCCGGTATTGGAAAAGATGCTCCAGACCGCACCTTGCCCGGAGCCCTTGAAGGAAGATACTGTGGAGGATAATACGGGCGGACGCGGGCCCCCAACGCTGCCCATTCTAACCGAGGGAGCGAGCGTCTCAATGAAGGAAGACGACCAGAAGAGGAAAAGGACTGCGCCCAGGGATTCGGAAGACGAAGCTTCCAAACAGGAGAAGAATTCTCCCACAGAGGGTCCTACCTTGGGGGCTGCCGCACAAAGTCCGCGGGGGGATCAATTCTCCCCCAAGTCGTAAGTCACCCGAAATACTTTAATAGTACTGATATGCCATCTTTTTCTTCTGAGAGAATAACCACCGCATATATTTTTGTAGTTCGGTCCTTAGCCCCTCTCAAATGAGCTCGTCTTCGGGGGATCTTCTTCCAGAGATGATGGAGAGAGAAACGCCTCCTCCAGACTCCTCCGCTCCAGAAGCGGGCGACCCTGAAGTGTCGTCGCGGAGGGCCTCTCCGAGTCCGGTGAGGCCAGAAGATAATCCCATTGACCCCCGAAGCTCCCAGTGTCCGGCTCCCGAAGAGAGCAGACAAAAGAGTCCGGCACCGTCTAGTGTGCGATCGAATGTTCTGAGGGAGTTGGTGGGGCGAGCGGCCATCTCAGATGAACACCGTGTGCTGATGAATACGGTGATGGAGAGAATATCGTCCGCCGAAAGCGGATTGCATGAAGCTTTTATGAGTCTACTGACAGGCTTTGAGGTACGTAAAAGAATGTATGATAGTCCTGCACATGCTAGGTGTGCCCTGTGTAGATAGTAGCCCCTGAGACTCTGGTTGTCGTCGGAAATGACGACGAACAGAGGATCATATTCCCAGGTAATAACCATACTGCCTCTATGTGCAGGTGATGGAAGCTCCGGTGGCTAGCCGGCCTAGCGGGTTCGCCCATTTAGAATGGCAGTTGGATGCGGCAGACGCCGACATCGAGCTTGTTAACAAAAGGCTTGACGAGGCACAGGTTAAGTGTCATTATCTAGTAAACGCCACAATAGGAAGAGCAGCATGATGCCAGCATCTTTAATATGTTGTGACTGCAGATGGAGCTGCCACTGTTGAAGCCTTGTGGGCAGAACTTGCCCGAGCCAAGGAACAAGCGAGGTTGGGTAATGCGGCTGCTTTGAAGGCGGCCGAAGAGTTGCAAGCCGAGAAGGCCGCGCATGGCTAGAGCTGAGACAAGATGGCCAAGATGGCCATAGAATTAAAAGCCGCCACCGACCGTTGCCGGGTTCTTGAAAAGGGAAACCAAGCGAAGGCATCGGACCTTAATAAGGCTGCTGCAACGAAAAAATACCTCCGCTCTGCTATGAGGGCAAAGAAGGAGGAGCTGCGGGAAGCTGGGGATATTGTAGCTGGGAAATCCTTTATGTTGCAGAGGAAGTTCGGAGATCCACGGTATGCCCCTCTGGATCGGCTGTGGAGTTCGGAGGATGTGTATATGGATTTGGCGGCGAGCGCTGCCGATGCGGCCAAGTACTTCCAGGGTCAGGCGGACCGTGAAGTAGACGAGCTGTTTTGGAGACAATTCCATTCTCCCGAGCGTCCACTTTCATTGACTGGCCAATTAGCTGAATGGGCCGAACTAAATAGGTTGTCCGGACTCTCCGTGAGGTCTGTTGTGGATCAGCTGTGGCCGGAAAGGTCAAAACCGAACAGCTATTTCAGCTTGGTGTAGCAGCTCCTGGACGTGGTGCCGCGCATTAATGCAATAAAGAGGTCGCCGTGCATAGAGGGCGCATGGATGGCCTTTGCCCGTGTTAAAGCATACTAGGCGGAGATGGATGCTACCACTGTTGCAGCGCGGGATTCGGCCATAGGTCGAAGGGCTGCTGAGCACTACTTTGAAGTAGTTCTTGAGGGTGCTCGTTTGATAGAGACCCAGTGCTCAAAAAATATTATGTTTGAGTGATATGTAATTTCATTGTAAGCGAAATTCTTTTATAAATTTTCATAAGGCTATTTTTATACTTTTGCCTGAAAGTAATATGATGCCTCCTGGGCGGCCGTTTATGTATACATGTGTATAACCTGAAAGATTGCAGTCGTCGGCTTCAACCCCCACGCATATAATGCGGAGGTGCTCGCAAAAACACGCGTTCACACTTAACCCAACGTCTTGGTCCTATTAAGGAGGTGATAGCGGAGCGAGCGAGGCAACCGGACTATAATGCTTTAGCACTTTCACTTAGCCATAGGAGTTTGACAGTGGGGCTACTAGATAGCCCCTGGTGGCTCCGCACTCTCCCGATCTTGGGGTGCGTACATGCCTGGCCAGAAAACGGCCCTTCGTTATGGCAGAGGAATTCTAACATTCCCACAGGTCATCGAGTGGTTGACCAGTCTCACGCTATATCATGACAGTCAGTTTTCGGCTTTCCCTACTTCGGTGCTCGTCCGGATGAACCAGGGCACAATCGCAGTAGTTCTCCTGGTGCTACCTTAGACGGTAAAGCGGAACGTAAGGCACCAAAACACAGGAGCCGGGCAAACCCAACATTTGACCAAAGACAATGATTCGGAGCTGATGCATATAGGGCCAAACTCGCGACGCCGAACACTCCCTAAGGTATTCGGTCTTTATGGTATAAACCGGGCCTAAATAATGGCCTTTGTAAGAAGCCCCTTGTGTCCAGGTACGTGCATTGTTCTGGCGTGGCCACATGCCAAGACGTCAGCATCCTTCTCAACGGTGGATATGTATCAACAAGAGACGGTAAAAAAGGTTTACGCAGGGTCTTAATCTAAAAAGAATCCTTGGAGCGGGTCCCTGCTGAATGTCTGGGCCTGTGTCTCCGTTGTGCCGTATCCTGGACGGGTGTAGCACGATGATCGTCTGTAAAAGAGAGGAATTTAGGTGAAAAAAGTTGTCGTGCAAGAAGATAGTTTGTTAAAGAAACCATGTATAATTCAAGGTGAGAAGAAATTGCCACTTGTCTGCGCATGTTGAGCCCATTGTATTGACAAATAGGGGTGTGACCGTTTATTCGATATAAGTAGCAGCGCCGGACTCGATTAGTTGTGTCTGAGTTCTTGACGACCTATTGGATGCTTTCGCTGGTCCGGGCACCTTTAGTGTGTGGCTGCCAAGGCAGCCTCACTCTCTTAGACGCGCAGAGATCGCTTGATATTTCCAGGAACTATAATGATGCCACGTGGACCGGGCATCTTGAGTGTGAGGGAGGCGTAGTGTGGTATTGCATTAAAGCGAGCGAAAGCTTCTCGTCCGAGCAGTGCTTGATAGCCGCATTGAAACGGAGCGATGTGGAAAGTTAAATGCTCGCGACGGAAGTTATCGGGGGATCCGAATATAACTTGTAGTAGGAGGGAGCCCGTACAACAAGCCCCTGGGCCTGGCGTTACTCCTTTAAAGGTAGTATTGCTATGGCGAATTTGTGTTGGGTCTAAACCCATCCCGCGGATTGTATCCTGATATATTAGGTTTAGGCTACTGCCGCCGTCCATCAAGACTCATGTGAAGTGATACCTGCCAATTACTGGGTCTAATACCAGGGCAGCCCATCCTGCGTGTCGGATACTTGCTGAGTAATCGCGATGGTCGAAAGTGATCAGTTGAGATGACCAGTGGCAGGACTTCGCGGTGACAGGCACTTGGGTATATTTTCCTGGGGGTGCCGCGTTGTTTTTCCCTTGATCACGTGTAACACGTTTACTGTTTTGACTTCTGGTGGAAATTTCTTTTGTTCCCCCGTGTCTTGCTTGGGGGGCTCGTCCTCGTCTTCACTTGGTGTATCCCCCCCCTTGTGTACGACGTTGAGCTTGCCGGACTGCTTGAAGACCCAACATTCTCTGTGGGTATGATTAGCAGGTTTACCAGGGGTACTATGGATCTGACATACTTGGTCCAGAATTTTTTTGAGGCTGGACAGTTCATCTCTGGTGCCTTTAGGGGGCGGCTTTTGACCTGGCCGAGAGCTTTTGAATCCGGCATTTACTGTCGTGCTCTTCGTGATGTATTCTTTATTCCGGCGTTTGTTATTGTTTTTGCGCCATGATTTCCCGTTTCCATCTCTAACTTCAGATGTACTGGGGTCGTTGGTGCTGCATCTGGCTAGCCAGCTGTCCTCACCCGCGCAAAAGCGGGTCATGAGGTTTGTTAATGTGGCCATCGTTCTCGGCTTATTTTGGCCGAGGTGTCTGGCGAGCCATTCGTCACGGACGCTATGCTTGAAAGCTGCCAAGGCTTCAGCATCCGAACAGTCGACAATCTGGTTCTTTTTAGTAAGAAACCTGTTCCAAAGCTTTCGGGCTGACTCTCCGGGCTGTTGAGTTATATGACCCAAATCGTCCGCATCCGGAGGTCCGACATAAGTCCCTTGAAAATTTGCCCGAAAGGCGTCTTCGAGCTCTTCCCAACTTCCAATGGAGCTTTCGGGGAGGCCTTTGAGCCAGTGATGAGCTGGCCCTTTGAGCTTGAGGGGTAAGTAACTTGATGGCGTGGAGATCATCTCCTCGAGCCAATTGGATGTGAAGGATGTAGTCCTCAATCCAGACCCTAGGGTCTGTTGTTCCGTCGTATGCCTCTATGTTGACGGGCTTGAATCCCTCTGGAAATTCATGGTCTAGCACCTCATCGGTGAAACATAGGGGGTGTGCAGCACCCCTGTAGCTGGGTGTACCGTGTTGTTCAGATGTTTTTTGTGTTGCATTGTATGCTGGGGTGCGCTTGCGTGGTCCATAGATGGATCTTGTTGCGCCGTCCTTTGGGTGTGAGCCCTCGCATGGGTCGTGTATTGTATTTTGAGCGGCGTTGTATGCCGCTCTGTGTTGGTAGAGGGGTTGTCTATCCGACCAGGTGGCTGCTTTGATATTTGGTTGTGGGGGGTCTGAGGCCTCCTCATCGAATTCGGGTAGCAGCTTCCGCTTTGGGTAGGTCTTGGAGGGGCGATTGTCGCCGTACCTTGCTGTAGTGTTGAGTATTTTAGTCCATCTGATTTGGAGTGTGTCTTGCGCGGCCTTGAGCCTTTGCTTCTGCTTTTTAAGACTCCTCGCGGTGGCGACAAGCCTTTTACGGGCATTCTGCTGCTCCGGGTGCCTATCCGGCGTTATGTCGTCTCGACCATTATCCTTGATAGAATTTGTTTGTTCGTTTGATTATCCGGATTGCCGTTGTCCGGCAGCGGTTCGCCCTGCTCCAGCGCTGGGTCTGTGTGATCACTATTTCTGTCGAGGCGGGATTGGGGGCGGCGCTTGCATCGCCGCTTTGACTGCCTTTCGAGGGAACAAGCCTTCGGTGCGTCCTTCCGCTCCTCGTCGTCATCTTTTGGTGCGTCCACCATGTATACATCATATGACGAGGTGGCATTCCAGGGCCCGATAGGCACTGGTTCTTTATCGTCTCCTTCATCGGCATCCACACCGTCGATGTCTTCGGAGTCGAAGTCAAGCATGTCGGTTAAATCATCGACAGTGGCTACAAAGTGGGTGGTGGGTGGGTTTTTAATTTCTTCATCGTCCATATCCCAACCTTGCTGACCGTAGTTCGGCCAAGGCTCTCCTGATAAAGAGAGAGACTTTAGTGTCTTCAGAATATCGCTGAAAGGCGAGTGCTGAAGGATGTCCAAGACAGTAAACTCCATGATCGGCGCCCAATCGGATTCGATCGACAGGGGCGCGGAGGGTTCGGAGTCTGGAGAGGAGTCCGGCTCCTTGGAGTCACGAGTCTCGCAGAGTGCGGGGCTGGTGTTCGGCTCGATCGCCGTTAGGATCGCAGCCCCCGAGGCAGCGTCCAACCACCCATCCTCGATCGGCGCAGTTGGCTCCGAATTAAGGGTCGAAGCCGATGCAGGTGCGGCCTCCAGGGCACTGTTCGGCGGCAGAGCTAGATCATGCTCGTCATGACAGTGCGGCGCGCTCGGCAGTGGCTCGAATCCGTTGAAGATCAAGTCCACGCGGATGTCAGCCGTGTAGTTTAAGCTTCCAAATCTAACTTGACGGCCAGGGGCATAGCTTTCGATCTGCTCTAGATGGCCAAGTGAATTGGCCCGCAGTGCGAAGCCACCGAAGGCGAAGATCTGTCCGGGGAGGAAGGTCTCACCCTGGACTGCATCGCTATTGATGATCATAGGAGCCATCGAGCCTGATGGTGACGACACAGAGGAACTCTCAATGAAAGCACCAATGTCGGTGTCAAAACCGGCGGATCTCGGGTAGGGGGTCCCGAACTGTGCGTCTAGGCCAGATGGTAACAGGAGGCAAGGGACACGAAGTTTTACCCAGGTTCGGGCCCTCTCGATGGAGGTAAAACCCTACGTCCTGCTTGATTAATATTGATGATATGGGTAGTACAAGAATAGATCTACCACGAGATTGGAGAGGCTAAACCCTAGAAGCTAGCCTATGGTATGATTGTTGTTGTGTATGTTGTCCTACGGACTAAAACCCTCCGGTTTATATAGACACCGGAGAGGGTTAGGGTTACACAAAGTCGGTTACAATGGTAGGAGATCTGCATATCCGTATCGCCAAGCTTGCCTTCCACGCCAAGGGAAGTCCCTTCCGGACACGGGACGAAGTCTTCAATATTGTATCTTCATAGTCCAGGAGTCCGGCTGAAGGTATAGTCCGGCCATCCGGACACCCCCTAATCCAGGACTCCCTCACCCCTTCTTCTTCTTCTTCCTTGACCTTCCCCCTAGATGGCAGAAGGGTTTCCCCTCTGGTCCATGGCCTCCATGGCGGCGGAGGGGCAAGAGCCCCTTCGAGATTGGATCTCTCTCTCTCTCTGTTTCCTTCTGTTTCTGCACTCCCCGATTCTGCCCTTTCACCGTTTCTTAAATTCCCGGAGATTCGTAACTCCGATTGGGCTGAAATTTTGACACGATTTTTATCCGGATATTGGTTTTCTTGCGGAGAAAGAAGGGCACAAACCTCCTTACGGAGTGGCCACGAGGGCCCATGGCGCGCCCTACCTCCTGGGGCGCGCCCCTCACCCTCGTGGGCCCCTCGGGCATCGTCTCGCATTGATTCCACTTCCCAAAATTCACATATATTCTAAAAAATCTTTGTAAGTTTTTATCCCGTTTGGACTCCGTTTGATATGGATTTTATGCGAAACAAAAAACATGCAACAAATAGGAACTAGCACTGGGCACTAGATCAATATGTTAGTCCCAAGAATAGTATAAAAGTTGCCAAAAGTATGTAAAAGTTGTAGAATATTGGCATGGAACAATCAAAAATTATAGATATGACAGAGACGTATCAGCATCCCCAAGCTTAATTCATGCTTGTCCTCGAGTAGGTAAATGATAAAAAAGATAATTTTTGATGTGGAATGCTATCTAGCATAATCTTGATCATGTAATCTAATCATGTCATGAATATTAAGACACGAGTGATTCAGAGCAATAGTCTATCATTTGACATTAAGACAATAATACTTCAACCATACTAATAAAGCAATCATGTCTTTTCAAAATAAGATGGCCAAAGAAATTTATCCCTACAAAATCATATGGTCTGGCTATGCTCCATCTTCATCACACAAAATATACAAATCATGCACAACCCCGATGACACGCAAAGCAATTGTTTCATACTTTTCATGTTCGCAAACCTTTTCAACTTTCACGCAATACATGAGCGTGGGCCATGGATATAGCACTATAGGTGGAATAGAATATGATGATGGAGGTTGTGTGGAGAAGACAAAAAAGGGAGAAAGTCTCACATCGACATGGCTAATCAACGGGTTATGGAGATGCCCATCAATTGATGTCAATGCGAGGAGTAGCGATTGCCATGCAACAGATGCACTAGAGCTATAAGTGTATGAAAGCTCAAACTGAAACTAAGTGGTGTGCATCCAACTTTCTTGCTCATGAAGACCTAGGCCACTTGAGGAAGCCCATAGTTGCAATATACAAGCCAAGTTCTATAATGAAAATTCCCACTAGTATATGAAAGTGATAACTCAAGAGACTCTCTATATGAAGAACATGGTGCTACTCTGAAGCACAAGTGTGGTAAATGGATAGTAACATTGTCCCTTCTCACTTTTCTCTCATTTTTTTATTTTATTTTTCTCTTTTTATTTGTAGGCTTCTTTGGCCTCTCTCTCTTTTGGGGGGGGGGGCTTCTATGGCTACTTTTATTTTGATAACCTCACATGGGACAATGTTCTAATAATGATGATCATCACACTTTTATTTACTTACAACTCAATATTACAACTTTATACTAGAACAAAGATATGACTCTATATGAATGCCTCGGGTGGTGTACTGAGATGTGCAATGATCTAGCATGGCAATGAAATCAAAAAACCGACAAGCCATGAAAACATCATGCTAGCTATCTTAAGATCATGCAAAGCAATATGACAATAAATTATCAAGTCATGTATATGATGATGATGGAAGTTGCATGGCAATATATCTCGGAATGGCTATGGAAATGCCATGCTCGGTAGGTATGGTGGTTGTTTTAAGGAAGATATAAGGAGGCTTATGTGTGATAGAGCCTATCATATCACGGGGTTGGATGCACTGGTGAAGTTTGCACCAACTCTCAAGGTGAGAAAGGGCAATGCACGGTACCGAAGAGGCTAGCAATGATGGAAGGGTGTGATAGCCTGGCATATTAGGGATGATAGACTACTCATATCAATAAGGAATTCCTTCTTTTTGGGAGCCCATTCAGACAAAACTCCAAAGTTAAGCATGCTCATCTTGGAGTAGTTTCAGGATGGGTGACAGGCCGGGAAGTTTCTCCCCAGTGTGCATGAGTGAGGACAAAGTGCGTAGAAGAAGACTAGTATTGATCTGTGGGGCCAGTCTAGATCCCGCCAGGAGTAACGACCACCGGTGGGTGTGTCCGGGGTGTTACAAGTTGGTATCAGAGCTGACCCTCGCGGTTACACGGATATTTGCGGACAGGTGCACGGTCATGTTGTTCATGACGTTTGTGACCCGCTGTGGCACACGGCACGGCACATGTACCGGACTGGATGCATAGATGTATGTGCCAACATGGAACGTTCTTGTGGCCTGACGAGGACGTCGGTTCCTTTGAGTGGGAGTGTATGTGATAGCCTGGCATATTAGGGATGATAGACTACTCATATCAATAAGGAATTCCTTCTTTTCCGGGAGCCCATTTAGACAGAACTCCAAAGTTAAGCGTGCTCAGCTTGGAGTAGTTTCAGGATGGGTGACCGACCGGGAAGTTGCTCTCGGGTGCGCACGAGTGAGGACAAAGTGCGCAGAAAAGACTAGTATTGATCTGTGGGCCAGTTTAGATCCCGCCAGGAGTAACGACCACCGGCGGGTGTGTCTGTCGCTCGTCCCCAACCGCCACTCATAAGGAAGACAATCACTAAATACCTCATGCTCCAACTTTGTTACATAACGGTTCACCATACGTGGATGCTACGGGAATCACAAACTTCAACACAAGTATTTCTACAATCCACAAGTACCCACTAGCATGACTCTAATATCACCATCTTTATATCGCAAAACTATTGCAAGGAATCAAACATATCATATTCAGTGATCTACAAGTTTTATGTAGGATTTTGTGACAAACCGTATGAATGACCAATTCCTATCAACTCTCTAAATAGATATAAGTGAAGCTAGAGAGTTTAATTCTTTCTACAAAAGATATGCCCACGTTCTAACAGATATAAGTGATTAGTCATAAAGAAGTCCCATACTTATTGCAAAAATCTATTACTCATCGAAACAAAGTACTACGCGCATGCTCCTAGGGGGATAGATTGGTAGGAAAAGACCATTGCTCGTCCCTGACCACACTCATAATGAAGACAATCAATAAATACCTCATGCTCCAACTTCATTACATAACGGTTCACAATACATGCATGCTACGGGAATCAAAAACTTCAACACAAGTATTTCTACCATCCACAACTACCCACTAGCATGACTCTAATATCGCCATCTTTATATCGCAAAACTATTGCAAGGAATCAAACATATCATACTTAGTGATCTACAAGTTTTATGTAGGATTTTATGAGTAACTGTGTGAATGACCAATTCCTGTCAACTCTCTAAATAGATATAAGTGAAGCAAGAGAGTTTAATTCTTTCTACAAAATATATGACCACGCTCTAATAGATATAAGTGAAGCAAAAGAGCATTCTACAAATGGCGGTTTTCTATGTGTAGGGAAACGGGCAATCTAAACTTCAAATGATATATGTGATGCACATGAAGCATTCTATAAAGCCATACTCAAAAGATATAAGTGAAGTGCAATGAGCATTCCATAAATCAACCATGGAATATCTCATACCAGCACGGTGCATCAAAGAAAAGTGAAAACTGAATGCAAAAGACGCTCCAAGATTTGCACATATCACATGAACGAAACGAAACTGAAAACATACCGATACTTGTTGAAGAAAGATGGGATGCTTCCGGGGCATCCCCAAGCTTAGATGCTTGAGTCTCCTTGAATATTTACTTGGGGTGCCTTGGGCATCCCCAAGCTTAAAGTCTTGCCTCTCCTCCTTCTCCTCATATCGAGACCTCCTCGATCCTTGATCACTTCATCCACACAAAACTCAACAGAAAGTTCGGTAAGATCCTTTAGTATAATAAAGCAAATCACTACTCTAAGTACTATTCCAAACCAATTCATGTTTTTTTTTGCATTGTAGCTACTGTAATATAACTTTTCCATGGCTTAATCCATTGATAGAAATTGATAGTTTCATCAAAACAAGCAAACAATGCATCAAAAACTGAATCTGTCTTAAACAGGACAGTCTGTAGTAATCTAAATATTCATCATACTTCTGGTACTCCAAAAATTCTGCAACAATTAGGAAAAATAAAAAATATAGAAAGACAGTGCAAAAAGTTTCCAAACCGTTTGACGTTCTAGTAAAAAAGGTAAATCGTGCACTACAGCCAAAGTTTCTGTTTTGCACCGCATAAACCAACAAGCAATGTAAACATCCTAAAGGAAAATCTCGGCACATTATTTTTATAATACAATGGAATTGTACAAGGGGATAATTATTTTTCTTGAAAAGTTTCTGTGATCAAGATTCACAAAGTTTTCGTGAGCATGAACAAAGTTCAAGGAGCTCCCTCACTTCAACAATGCTTGTCTCTCTCACTTTCACTTTCCTTTTTGAAAAGTTTTGGATTCCCCTCTTTATTTTTTTGTTTTTAAACTCTATAAAAGCACTCAACATAAATAAATGACTCTCTAAAACTTCCGGGTTATCTCCCTGGCAGCGCTTTCTTTAAAGCCGTTAAGCTAGGCATAAGGTGCTCGGGTAATGAATCCACCCGGATCCCAAGGTATATCAAAGCAATTTGAATTAGCAATGACTCGGCATTTAGTAGTGAGCACAAAGCAACATATATCAAGCAGTGACAAAGTCTAACTCTCTTCCTATGCATCGGCATGTCATACAAGAACAATTCATGAACATCAAGTAAAGGCCAATGCATAGCATAAGATGTTTCTTGTAATTTTATCGTGTTGGAAACATAGAGAGGCAGAGATGTAGTTCCTCTCTCATAATAATTGCAAGTAGGTGCAGCAAGCACATGCATATTATATTCATCAAAATTATCATGTGCAGCAGTAAAAGGCCACCCATCAATATAATCCTTAGTAAGTGAAAACTTCTCCGATATAGTGTAGTTTGGAGAATTCAAAAAGATAATAGGACTATCATGTGTGGGTGCAATAGCAACAATTTCATGTTTGAGATAAGGAACAATACCAAGTTCATCTCCATAAGCATAATTCATATTGGCATCTTGGCCACAAGAATAGCAAGCATCAAGTTCATCAAAAAGGGATATTTCAAACGAATCAACGGGATCATAGAAATTATCATGGCATTCATCCTTCGATAAGAACGAAGGGACATTAAATAATGTATGAGTTGGAGAGTTACTCTCATTAGAAGGTGGGCACGGGTAGCTAATCCGATCTTCCACGTTTTGTCCTTTGCTCTGTTCATCATCTTCTTCATCCAATGAGCTCACAGTTTCATCAATTTCTTCTTCCATAGACTCCTGCAAAATGTTAGTCTCTTCTCGGACAGATGAGACTTTCTCACTAAATTCATCAATATCATAATTGTATTTATAATTCTCATAGCAATATTTAAGGATAGCTGAATTTTCACGTCTATAAACTGAATCATCAAAATCTTCAAACTCTTTAAACAAAGGTTCAATTTCACAAGCACCCTTAAAAGCAACAAATTCTTCTATTCGTTCCACGTCATAGTAATCATATATACCATTAGCATAAGAAGCTAAGGTGTCATTATCATTAAATTTTCATGAAAAGGGGAGGTGTGGAGCCTTCATCCTAGAGCAACAAGTATAATCATATCTCAAGCATAGTTGCCGAGCATACCAATGCAACATATAAATTTGATCCCATAATAGTTTCCCTTTTGAGTCAAGCGATAATCCCTAAAGTATTCACATTGATCCAACTTTCTCCCATTATATAATTGAATGGGGTTCTTCAGAATAATTAAAGTAGTGCATAACATCTTTCACATAATGAGCATCGAGGGTTTTAGGAGGTTCCCCATCTCCATGAGTAGCAAGTAAACCTAATTTTTTTGGTATTTCGTGTTCCATATCCATAACTAAAGATAGAGAACAAGTTAGAACAGAAAATAAAATCCACTTAGTGATAAAGCAAACAAGCACACACTAGAATATTCACCCCACGCTATTGCTCCCCGACAACAGCGCCAGAAAAAGGTCTTGATAACCCACAAGTATAGGGGGTCAATTTTAGCGTCTTTCCATAGGTAAGAGTATTGAACCCAACTAGGAGCTAAAGTTAGAACAAATATTCCCTCAAGTTCTATCGACCACCGATACAACTCTACGCACGCTTGACGTTCGCTTTACCTAGAACAATTATGAAACTAGAAGTACTTTGTAGGTGTTGTTGGATAGGTTTGCAAGATAATAAAGAGCATGTAAATAAAAGCTAGGGGCTGTTTAGATAAAGACACAACTAAGTTAGTTTCAGTATAGAGCTTTTGGTCACGAGAAAGTTATTTGTCACTAGACAATTGATAACTAGACTGGTAATCATTATTGCAATTTTATTTGAGGGAGAGGCATAAGCTAACATGCTTTATCCTCTTGGATCATATGCACTTATGATTGGAAATCTAGCAAGCATATACAACTACTAAAGATCATTAAGGTAAAATCCAACCATAGCATTATAAGGCATCAAGTCCTCTTTACTCCCATGCGCAAACAACCTACTTACTCGGGTCTATGCTTCTCTCACTCACTCCACCCACCATAAGCAAATCCTGAACATATTGCAAACCCTACAGCGGGGAGCCCTCACGCTTGCGCGACATGGAGAGCACCATAGGACAGCACCAATAATAAAACATGCAACTCAAACCAATAACGATCATCAATTAACCCATAGGACAAAACGGATCTACTCAAACATCATAGGATAGCCATACATCATTGGGAAATAATATATAGCGTTGAGTGTCATGTTTAAGTAGAGATTACAGCGGGTAAAAGAGGGGTTACACCGCTGCATAGAGGGGGGGAGTTCGTGATTGATACGTCTCCGTCGTATCTACTTTTCCAAACACTTTTGCCCTTGTTTTGGACTCTAACTTGCATGATTTGAATGGAACTAACCCGGACTGACGCTGTTTTCAACAGAATTACCATGGTGTTATTTATGTACAGAAACAAAAGTTCTAGGAATGACCTGAAACTTCACGGAACAACTTTTCAAAAATAATAAAAAATCCTTGCAAAAGATGAAGGCCAGGGGGCCCACCACCTGTCCACGAGGGTGGGGGCGCGCCTGCCCCCCTAGGGCGCGCCCCCCTACCTCATGGCCCCCCTGGAGCTCCTCCAACCTTAACTCCAACTCTATATATTTGGTTTGAGGGAGAAAAAAATCAGAGAGAAGAATTCATCGCATTTTACGATACGGAGCCATCGCCAAGCCCTAAAACCTCTTGGGAGGGCTGATCTGGAGTCCGTTCGGGGCTCTGGAGTGGGGAATCCGTCGCCATCGTCATCATCAACCATCCTCCATCACCAATTTCATGATGCTCACCACCGTGCGTGAGTAATTCCATCGTAGGCTTGCTGGACGGTGATGGGTTGGATGGTATCTATCATGTAATCGAGTTAGTTTTGTTAGGGTTTGATCCCTAGTATCCACTATGTTCTGAGATTGATGTTGCTATGACTTTGCTATGCTTAATGCTTGTCACTAGGGCCCGAGTGCCATGATTTCAGATCTGAACCTATTATGTTTTCATCAATATATGAGAGTTCTTGATCCTATCTTGCAAGTCTATAGTCACCTATTATGTGTTATGATCCGTTAACCCCAAAGTGACAATAATCGGGATACCTACCGGTGATGACCGTAGTTTGAGGAGTTCATGTATTCACTATGTGTTAATGCTTTGGTCTGGTACTCTATTAAAAGGAGGCCTTAATATCCTTTAGTTTCCATTAGGACCCCGCTGCCACGGGAGGGTAGGACAAAAGATGTCATGCAAGTTCCTTTCCATAAGCACGTATGACTATATTCGGAATACATGCCTACATTACATTAATGAACTGGAGCTAGTTCTGTGTCACCCTAGGTTATGATTGTTACATGATGAACTGCATCCATCATAATTCTCTATCACCGACCCATTGCCTACGAGCTTTCCATATATTGTTCTTAGCTTATTTACTTTTCCGTTGCTATTGCTATCATCACTACAAAATACCAAAAATATTACTTTCGCTATCGTTAGCTTTTGCTACCATTACCACTACTATCATATTACTTTGTGATGGATTTCGGGTTCCGGCAGACCCTTGAGGTTCGAACACTGGGGTGCGCGCGGAGATTTCGCCTCCTACCTACCTGCACCCCTCCGCCTCGCTAAGATCTAAATTATGGAAAGAACAACACAAGAGACAGAGGGTTTATACTAGTTCGGGCCACCGTTATGGTGTAATACCCTACTCCAGTGTGTGGTGTGGTGGATTGCCTCTTGGGCTGATGATGATGAACAATACAAGGAAGAACAGCCTCGCGAGGGTCTGTTCTTAGCTGGGGCGATGAACTGCTGGGAGGAGCTCAGTCACACTTCTCTCTCTCTCTCTACCTGATCTTTTTTATCCTTCGATCCCTATCTCCTTCCGAACCCCCCTTTGCTCTGTGGGTGGCTGGTCCTATTTATAGAGGCCCTGGTCCTCTTCCCAAATATCGAGCGGGAAGGGAGCCAACAATGGCGGGCTAATTTGAAGGGGGACAGCTAGTATCAGCTATCCTGACAAAAGTAGTCTTCGCCTGCGCAAAGCTCTGGTGATGACGCCGTCTTGGGCTCCACGGTGACCTCCGTCTCGTAGTCCTCCTGGTCTTGGTCTCGTTGCACCGAAATGGCAACCTTTTCCTGATGCCTCGGTACTCCGCGGCTGCGCTTGCCCCCTTTGCACCAAAGAGGAAAGGAGGACACTGCGCGGGCTGGCACCCACCTGGTGCCCTTGGTTGTCATGGCTTGCGTCACGGGCACCTCGTGAGGTACCCCGCCTTGGTCTCTCCGCCTCCTCGTGAGCCAGCCTGACGAGGCCGTACCTGAGGAAGCTCCACGTCGTCCGCCCCGCGAGGCTTGGCCCCTCGCGAGGGTCTTGGGTTTGTGTTGGTGAAGATGGGCCGCGCTGGGCCCCCCTTTGAGCCACGCCGCAGGCCGCAGGCAGGCAAGTCTGGGGACCCCCGTTCCCAGAACGCCGATAGTAGCCCCTGGGCCCAAGGCGTGCCCGGACTTGGCTGTGTAGGGAGGCAGAAGGGCAAGAGCGAAGCGTCGCGGGCCCTAACAGCCTGCGGCCTTGGGCGCCGCGTGGCGGTTGATAGGACATGGGCGGCACTGTTCCCCCACGCCCTCCTTATTTTGCGCCATGCTAGGCGGGCCCGTAGTCGTACACAGTCGTTCCCCTGTTTGGTTGCTCGAGCGCCCTCTGTCCTTCCTCCGCTCGAACTCTGGTTTCTGTTTTCAACTCAATCTTGAACCTCCCCCCCTTCCCATCGCCATGGCTCCGACGAAGAAGGGAAGAGGGAAGAAACCCGTGTCTCCGCCTTGCCCGCCGCCGTTGGCGGCCCCCGCCGAGGGCTTGGGCAAGGTCAGCTTGGCTCTGGCCACCATCTTCAATGAATGCGGGAGGATGACGGCCTGGCCCGCGTCCCACTTCTCCATCGACAGGATAGCCACCGAGGTCCCGTATTTTGCCGACGCCCTTTGGGCGGGTCTGGTTCCTCCCTTTTCTGATTTATTCAATGCCGTGCTTTCCCATTATCAGATCCACATGATGCATCTGGGTCCTGAATCCATCACTCTCCTTTCGGTCTTCGCCTTTGTTTGCGAGGCTATGATGGGCATCCTTCCTTCGGTTGCCTTGCTGCGCCACTTCTTCTCGCTGCACCTTGTTGACCCTACCCAATGCTGGGCGTGTGTGAGCTTCGTTGCCGCGCCTGAGATGGCGGCCTCTGGGATTGACTTCAAGCTCCCTTCGCCCGCGGCTGGGTTCCGCGAGCGGTGGCTGTATGTGGATGCTGGGGTGCCCAGCCCCCTGCTGTCGGAGCCAACTTCGCCTGCTGTCCCCAATTCGGGCTGGGGCCAGGAGACGCTTGAGAGCCCCTGGCTCGTCTTCGTCTAGCACCGCTTCGCGTTCTTGAGGTCGCTTGGTGCGACAGCGCCCAAGGTGGTGAAGGAGTTCCTGCTACGCCGCGTTGCTCCTCTCCAGCGCCACTCCCACCGGATGTGGGCCTTCAGCAGGCGCGATGATCGTATGAGGCTCCAGGAAGAGGACCTGACGCCTGAAGCGCTAAGGGCGGCGCTCTTGATCCTGACGGGGGACCCCAACCCTGGCAGCATCCAGCAGGGAGGGGCCTTGCTGTACCTCTGCCAGAGCGGGGGCGATTTTGTGAGGCAGATGCCTATCTTCGATGAGTGGGGGCCGCGCCCCGCTGGCCTCCAGGGGCCTCGCGAGAACCCAGTGGTGGTGACCGCCCTTCCAGTCGGCCAAGGCGGCTCTTCCTCAAGTGGCGGAGCAGGGAGGCACGAGGCGCCAGAGGCCGAGGGGGCTCCCGGCGGGGCGCCAGCGCCGGGCGATGCTCATGAGGAAGCAGTTATCGGGGCCCGTGCCGCAGAGGCTGAGGGTGACAAGCAGCTGCCCTCTGCGCCTACGACCGAGGCCACTGAGGCTCCGACGGCTTCTCTTGGCGAGGCGATTGGCGGCACACATCAGGCAGGCGCCCCTGACGCAGATCGCCTTGACACTCCATCTTCGTCGTAGGTTGATCCCTACACCTGACTCTTAGGCCGCTGCCGCGTGGACTTTGAGGCCCTCCGGAAGAGAAGGGAGGCCCTGGGCGACGACTACCCTTGTCGCCTGCTGAAGCGTAGGAAGTACTTCGCCACTGATGAGTAAGCCTTCTCCTTTCCCAGCTCCCGATCCTTCTGTTGCTCTTACTGACCATTGCTTCGTAGGCCCCTTCCAGCCGAGCATGCAGAGACGGCTGAGAAGCCGTCCCCCTTGGCTTCGCCCCCTCCACTGTCCTCAAGCGCTCCAAGCAGTGGAGCCCTTGTGGCGAGGGCGATCGACGAGGCGAACCGTCCCGAAGTGTATCGTGGCTCCGCGCACCTCGCGATCCTTCGCAGGCCTTCTCGTGGCATAGCCAGCCTGCCGTGGGCTTCTCGCCTGGTTGTGGACTGCGATTGGCTGAGGCGCTTCCTACGCTCTTCACCTGGGGACGGGCTGGCCCTAGGCCGGGCTTCTGATGCGGCGTGCCCGGCCGTCGCGAGGGTGCCAGCCCCCAGCCCCTAGCCCGGAGGGGGAGTGCTGACTCGCGGCCCCCGGCGCTTGCTTGGGGCAGATGATGGTGTGGAAGAAGTGCTCGAGCGCGCTCGGGAGCGTCGCGCTCTCCGCCAAGGATTCCTTCGATGGGCGGCTGACGCGGTAAGCCTTCTTGGAGAGGAGCTTGCCGATGAAGACGCGCGCCTTGAGGCCGAGGGCCTGCGCCTGGCTGCAGAGAGGCGCGAGTTGGAGGGCACCATCGCCCTTGCGCGCCGTCAGCGCGATCTTGACAACGCAGAGGCCAAGGCGTCGCTGGTGGCCTCTCGGGAGGCCCGATCTTGGGCCGCTGAGGAGGCTCGGGAAGCTGACCGGCGGCGAACGGCGGCGGAGGAGCGGGCTCGGGAGCTCCTGGCCTGGTGCCACTCACTAGAGGAGCAGGTGGACCTGCACGAGGCAGCCCTCATGTCGATGAAGGTGGCCTCCGGCGACTCCGCAGAGCTCCAGAAGTGTGAGGAGGCGCTGACGTTGGAAGTCGCCGAACGTACCCGAGAGTACGAGCGCCTGGAGACGAGGGAGCGCTTGGTGATGCAGGCGGAGGATGATGTTGCTGCACAGGGAGCCCGCGTCCTGGAGGAGGTCGGATGTTGAGTGGCGATGGCGCATTTGAACCTCAAGCACGAGTTCGAAGAGAAGCTGGGGTTGATCCGGGCCGAAGCTGAAGGCAGGACTGCTGCCTTGAGGGCCAAGCTGGAGGAGGCGACGCGGCGGGCCGACACTTTCCGGGCCGCTCTTGAGGTGGCGCAAGGTGAGTTAACCGCCTCCCAGGCCGAGGTGCTCCTTCTCCGCCAGCGGGTGGAGGAGGCTGAGGTCGTCGCGGGCCAGAACGCGGACGAGATCCGTCAGCGGCGGATCCTGGAGCATGAGCACGGCCCCATGCTTGCCATGCTCCGGGAGAGAGCCAACACAGCCTTGGGCAACATCTGCGAGGCGGCTGTTGGCGAGCCCCACGCAGTCAACTATGCTGGCAATCTTCAGTTCTTCACTGACATGGTGACGCGGCTGGAGGCGCGGTCGGTCAGGGCTGACAGGTTGGTGGAGGAGAGGAGCCGCGCCCTGCTTGGGCGCGCCTTTTCTCGCGTCTTCAGCCACCTCTGGAACATGGATCCCTACTTTGATTTTGACGCCGCCATCGCCCCAGTCCCCCAGGCCGTCCGAGGCGACCTGGTGCACTGCGTGGAACACAATTTGGATGCTCTTATCAGGGCCTTCGCTTCAGACGACGACGACGTGATCGTGGCGGCCGACGAGGGGGCGTGGTGAACGGCCCTGACGCCGCTGGCGGCGACGCGGACAGCGATGGCGAGTTCAGCGACGCCAGCAACGGCTCGGGTGGTGCTCCTGAGAACGCATTGGGGGATTCATCCGACTGATTGTGCATCGCTCCTACTTCCTTGCCCTGCATGAATAGAACTCAGGTTTTGGCCTAATTGCAGTGAGAGCATTTTGGAGGGGGAGCCCCTTATGTAAAACTTGTGTTCATCGTATTAGTAGACGCTACATTGCCCATGCGCCCGCGCCAAGTGGTTGGCCCAAGCGACGCGCTGGTCGGCTAGTTTACCTTTGTCCCGTGCTGGCCCTGAGGCAGCCCGCGAGGGGTTGTGGTGTCTCGAGTGTTCCCTGATTGGGTTCGTAGGATCTGTAGTAAAACACCCTCCTGAGAGGTCACGTCGGCGGCAGTCTGGGCTGCGCGCAAGCTAGACCTGACCCGGCTCGCGAGGGGCTCGCGAGGGGAGGCAGCTGAGGCGAAGTGGTAACCAAAACGCGAGTAATTGCTCGAATGAGACTAAGCACCCCTTCCCCGAACACACGCAAATCTCAAATTCGAATCCAACTTGAATCCAGCGGGGGAAAGCGACAACCAAAGGGAAGAGCAACAAAAGCAAACAAAAGGCCGCGTACGGCACCTAGTCTACTCTTGGACGTCTTCTCACCAGCGCGGAGCTAAGTGCTGCCACTGGGCGTGGGAGGGAGCCTCAGGGCCTGAGGCCGGCACTCCTGAGACTCTGGGGCGTGTACAGCCCCACTCATTATTACGTGAGAGTGTCACGGGGCGGCGAGCTTCACAAGCACTGGGCCTTCTTCACAGGTACTGGCCTTGCTACATATCGCCAGATGAGGGCCCCGCCTTGCGCCACACTCTAGTGCCATCAACGACGACCGGAAACCAGGACGCCGCCGATGGGGTAGAGCGGTCGCCAGCGGTTCCCCCGACGAACACGGGTCCTCCGCCGGGGGCAGGCCCTGAGGCACCTCCCCAGCGGAGGGCCTACCTCCTGAGAACACCTTGCTCCGAATACCGCGGTGGTGATGTCGGATCCCGGCCCCTCTCCTGCAGCCCCCTGCACCCTCCTCCCGAGGGGCAGGAGACTGTGGGAGCGGGGCAGCTGCTCGCTGTGGCGACCTGCACCTCCTGCGATCCATGGTTAGCGTATGCCTGCTCCTGAAAAATTAGTGGTACCCGATAATCGTTGCCCCCAGCATGGCCAGTGGGACCGTCCCGGGGCTCCCGGAAAGGCTCAGCTTCTGGCGCCTCGTCCCCCCAGCTTGGGCTGAGGAGCGAGCCTTGTTCGCTCTCGTGTGGGTGTCCTTGGTCCATCATGAGGGGCACGTATTCCTCCGGCGCTGTCATCCCGAATGCCACGCCGTAATGCTGCGCATGCCACGCGGTCCTGCCTGATGCGCCCACCGTGAGGTGGCAGCGCGGCTATCCACTGGGGCCGCGGGTCGCATCGAGTCCTTCTTCGCGGACCGGGAGCGGGGGCAGCGCCGCCGCCGGTCCGATGCTGACAGCTTCGCTGGCGTTGGAGTAGTCTTGGAGCCCGCGGGCGCGCGCGGAGCCCCCGCGCGGACCGCCCTGGGCTTGAGATGGGAGCTGGGTGGAGAAGGGGTGAGCCCCCGAGGCGGCGAAGCCCAGGAGCTCTGCCACTCGCTCCAGCAGCACGTCGCGGCCGCCCTCCAGCAGCCTGCACTACAGCAGCTCTCGGGCCACCGTGAGCGCGGCCCTCGATTTCGCCTGCTTCCTGCGGGTGTACGGCGTCGTGGTCGCGGCGTGATTGGAGGCCCTTGCTGCCGACCGCGCCTGCCTCGATGTGAGAGCTGTCGAAGCCTGTCCGCGTCGCCCGCGGCCCCCAGCGCCCTGTGGACTGCGAGCTGCCTGGGGCACGGGGTCGCCCGAGGCAAGCGGCTCTGCGCAGGCGGGCCACGCCGCCCACGGATCTGGGTTGCCCGCCTGGTCGCCGGACATGGTGATGACGACGCGACGGGGCGCGAAGCGGTAGAAGGTGGATTCCGGCGCACCCCTACCTGGCGCGCCAAATGTTGGATTTCGGGTTCCGGCAGACCCTTGAGGTTCGAACACTGGGGTGCGCGCGGAGATTTCGCCTCCTACCTACCTGCACCCCTCCGCCTTGCTAAGATCTAAATTATGGAAAGAACAACACAAGAGACACAGGGTTTATACTGGTTCGGGCCACCGTTGTGGTCTAATACCCTACTCCAGTGTGTGGTGTGGTGGATTGCCTCTTGGGCTGATGATGATGAACAATACAAGGAAGAACAGCCTCGCGAGGGTCTGTTCTTGGCTGGGGCGATGAACTGCTGGGAGGAGCTCATTCATACTTCTCTCTCTCTCTCTCTCTACCTGATCTTTTTTATCCTTCGATCCCTATCTCCTTCCGAACCCCCCTTTGCTCTGTGGGTGGCTGGTTCTATTTATAGAGGCCCTGGTCCTCTTCCCAAATACCGAGCGGGACGGGAGCCAACAATGGCGGGCTAATTTGAAGGGGGACAGCTAGTATCAGCTATCCTGACAAAAGTAGTCTTCGCCTGCGCAAAGCTCTGGTGATGATGCCGTCTTGGGCTCCACGGTGACCTCCGTCTCGTAGTCCTCCTGGTCTTGGTCTCGTTGCACCGAAATGGCAACCTTTTCCTAATGCCTCGGTACTCCGCGGCTCCGCTTACCCCCTTTGCACCAAAGAGGAAAGGAGGACACTATGTGGGCTGGCACCCGCCTAGCGCCCTTGGTCGTCATGGCTTGCGTCACGGGCACCTCGTGAGGTACCCCACCTTGGTCTCTCCGCCTCCTCGTGAGCCAGCCTGACGCGGCTGTACCTAAGGAAGCTCCGCGTCATCCGCCCCGCGAGGCTTGGCCCCTCGCGAGGGTCTTGGGTTTGTGTTGGTGAAGATGGGCCGCGCTGGGCCCCCCTTTAAGCCACGCCGCAGGCCGCGGGCAGGCAAGTCTGGGGGCCCCCGTTCCCAGAACACCGACACTTTGCTACTAAATACATTGCTGCAGATATTAAGTTTCCAGGTGTGGTTGAATTGACAACTCAGCTGCTAATACTTGAGAATATTCTTTGGCTCCCCTTGTGTCGAATCAATAAATTTGGGTTGAATGCTCTACCCTTGAAAACTATTGCGATCCCCTATACTTGTGGGTTATCAAGACTATTTTCTGGCACCGTTGCCGGGGATCATAGCTCTATTCTTTGAGTCACTTGGGATTTATATCTGCTTATCATTATGAAGAACGTGAAAGATCCGAGAACTAAGATTTATCCCTCAACTACGAGGGGAGGTAAGGAACTGCCATCTAGCTCTGCACTTGATTCACCTTCTGATTTGAGTAAGCTTGCGACACCTAAACCTGCTTCTGCTATTCATTTTGATATGTCGCATGTTATTGATGATGCCACTTCTGCTATACATGATATTTATGATGAAACTACTTCTATGCTTGATACTACTGTGCCACTTGGTGAATTTCTTGATGAACAACTTGCTAGGGCTAGAGAGAATGAAAATATTGAATCTGATAATATTGATGAAAGTGATGATGAAGACTCACCTGTTATTCCTGAGGGTTATGTTTTTGATAACGAAGCTTCTTTAGCTATTTTAGCTTGCAAACATAGATACGAGCTCAAGAGGTTATTAGCTAAATGGAAGCAGCAATCTCTTAATGCTAGAATGAAACCTGACCCTACTTTTGCTACTTCACTTATCTTTGTTACTGATAAGGATTATGAATTCTCTGTTGATCGTGATGTAATTACTTTGGTTGAATCTGATCCTTTTCATGGCTATGAATCTGAAACTGTCGTGGCACATCTTACTAAATTAAATGATATAGCCACCCTGTGCACTACTGATGAGAGAACTTGTTACTTTTATGTCCTTAAAATATTTTCGTTCTCATTAAAGGGTGATGCTAAGATATGGTTTAATTCTCCTGATCCCGGTTGTGTGCGTAGTCCCTAGGATATGATTTATTACTTCTCTGCTAAATATTTCCCCACTCATAAGAAACAAGATATATATAATTTTGTGCAAATTGAAGAAGAGTCTCCCACAAGCTTGGGGGAGGCTTCTCAAGTTACTTAATGCTTTGCCTGATCATCCTCTTAAGAAAAATAAATACTTGATATCTATTATAATGGACTAACCGATGCCTCGAGAGATTACCTGGATAGTTGTGCTGGTTCTGTTTTCAGGGAAAGAACACCAGATGAAGCTGAAATTCTATTGAATAATATGTTGACAAATGAAATAATTGGACACTTCCTGAGCTAGCTCTGGAGCCAATTCATGAGCCTATTCCTAAACCAACTCCGAAGAAGAGGGGTATTCTATTTCTCAGTCCTGAAGATATGCAAGAGGCAAAGAAATCTATGAAGGAAAAAGGTATTGAAGCTGAATATGTTAAGAATTTACCTCCTATTGAAGAAATACATGGTCTTAATTTACCGCCTGTTGAAGAAATATATGATCTTAATTCTTTACCTATTGAAGAAACTCATGGTCTTGATAACCCGACACAGGTAGTAAAGGTAAATTCTCTCTATAGATATGATAAAGCTGAAATCCCATTTACTAAGTTTGCTAGCCCATGCTTAGATGAGTTTGATAAATTTATGGTTAAGCAAGAAGATTTTAATGCTTATTTTGGTATACAATTGAAATACAATTCAAATATGCTTGAACACTTGGGTGATTATATGGCTAATGTCAAAGGTGAACTTAAACTTATTAGTAAACATGCTTCGGGAACCTTTGTATAGTAAGGATAATTGAATAGTAAGGATAATGATAATGCTGTTAGAGTTATGACTAGAGGTGGTAGAATGACTCGGGAACCTTTGTATCCTGAAGGCCACCCTAAGAGAATTGAGCAAGATTCTCAGAGAAATAATGTGGATGCACCTAGTCCTTCTAAAAGGAAGAAAAAGAAAAATGATAGGACTTTGCATGCTTCTAGTGAACCTGTTATTGAAACACCTGAGAATCCAAATGATATTTCTATTTTTGATGCTGAAACACAATCTGGTAATGAACCTGAGTCTAGTGATAATGTTAATGATAATGTTCATGATGATGGTCAACCTAGTAATGATAATGATATAGAAATTGAACCTCCTGTTGATCTTGATAACCCGCAATCAAAGAATCAACGTTATGGTAAGAAAGACTTTGTTGCTTGGAAACACGGTAAAGAAAGAGAACCATGGGTTCAGAAACCTATGCCTTTTCCTCCCAAACCATCCAAGAAAAAGGATGATGAGGATTTTGAGCACTTTGCTGAAATGATTAGACCTATCTTTTTGCGTATGCGATTAACTGATATGCTTAAAATGAATCCTTATGCTAAGTACATGAAAGATATTGTTACAAATAAGAGAAAGATACCGCAAGCTGAAATTTCCACCATGCTTGCTAATTATACTTTTAAGGGTGGAATACCAAAGAAACTTGGAGATCCCGGTGTACCAACTATACCATGCTCCATTAAAAGAAACTATGTTAAAACTTCTTTATGTGATCTTGGAGCCGGTGTTAGTGTTATGCCTCTCTCTTTATATCGTAGACTTGATTTGATTAAGTTGACACCTACTGAAATATCTTTGCAAATGGCTGATAAATCAACTACTATACCTGTCGGTATTTGTGAGGATGTGCCTCTTGTAGTTGCAAACGTTACTATTTTAATGGACTTTGTTATTCTTGATATTCCCGAGGACGGTAGTATGTGTATTATTCTTGGAAGACCCTTTTTGAATACTGCATGGGGCTGTTATTGATTGCACTAAAGGCAATGTCACTTTTCATGTTAATGGTAATGAGCATATGGTACACTTGCCGAGGAAACAACCTCAAGTTCATAGTATCAACTCTATTGGAAAAAATTCCATCGATTATATTTGGAGGTTTTGAATTTCCTCTTCCTACTGTCAAGAAGAAATATGATATTCTTATTATTGGGGATGTGCATATCCCCGTTGAGGTAACATAGTGTTATTCAAAATTTCTCCGGTTCCATGTTATTCGGAATGAGTTCGTTAACAAGACATGATCAACCTTGTTAGTGGATTCCTTTTGATGAGCATGAGATGGATGAAACTAGAAGGCACAACCTTCTGTACCCTCCTTTTACTTTTTGTTATTTATATTACATAAAATAAAAATAGTGTTTTTCTGTCTGTTATCTGATTATCCGTGCAATATAAAAATACCCCAAAATAAAAGTTCTCCAAATGCCCTGAAATTTAAATATGATTTTTCTGGAATATTTGAGAATATTTGGCACTGAGAACACAACAGGGGGTCATCCACCTGGCCACAAGGGTGGAGGGCACGCCCTACCCCCCTGGGCGCGCCCCCTGCCTCGTGGGCCCATGGTGGCCCTCCTCCACTTATCCTTTCACCCACACACTCCTTCCTCCCCCAAACACGAATATCCAGCTCAAACCCGAGTCCAAGCTCATTTTGCTGCCATTTCGATCTCCTTGCTCAAAGCACCTCTCACAAAACTGCTTGGGGAGATTGTTCCTTGGTATGTGACTCCTCCATTGGTCCAATTAGTTTTTGTTCTAGTGATTTATTCATTGAAAATTTTTGCTGCTTAGGTGACCCTATTCTTGAGCTTGCATGTAAAATTTATATGGTCAAAAGTAGTTTTGATGCATGATATAGGCCCTAGGCACTTGTAGGAGTAGTTGCTATCAATATAATTGACTTTGGTTCACTTTTATTTTGAAGTTACTAAAAATTTCAGAATTTTTCAGAAAATAATGAAGATACTTTTGAGGGGCTCATCGAGCCGAAGCTCGAAGGAAAAGGCACAGAAGCCCAAGTATAATCTGCCTCGCACCACGGAGGTTTGGTCGTGTGAATGGCCTTCCGATGATTTCTTGAGAGCAGCCGGGATTTATGAAGATTTTTATGAATTGGCTAAGAATGCAGGCCTCACCGCTTTTCTCCACGACCAACGTGATCAGTATCTCTTACTCAGAAATATCTTTGTGCAAAACTTTCATTTCCATTCTAGTAGCTCACCACCTATGGTGGAGTTTTATTTATATGATGAGCATAAGGAGATGTCATTTTATGATTTTTGTCGGGTTTGTTTGGTCCCTTTCGAGGGCACGATAGAGAAACCACATCGTAGTGATGTGGATGGGTTTATTGATATCATCACTGTAGGGGAAACGAGGAAGGTTTCCGATGCACAAATCACTAGCATACATTTTCCTATTTTATGCTATTTTGCAATATTTGCTAGTCGTTGCTTAATTAGTTGTGGAAACTGTGGAAACCTTAGTGTTCCTGATATTATTATTTTGCTCCATGGTTTATTCAGTGATAACTCTGTTAGTATGGGCGGCATTATTGCTTAAGTATGAACCATACAAAGGGCCCCATCTTTGGAGGCATCTATGCTTCACGCCTAGCTGCACATTTTAACATACCTATTAGGCATTATGAGAAGGAAGAAAAAGTGCTACCTCGTGTTTATTTAGATTATAAGAGTATGGTGGCACATGATTTTATTGTTAAGAATAGGGAAGGAGAGCTTAAATACAATTTTTTTCTTTGATAAACATCATCCTGAGACTATTACTCTGCCTGCTCCTTCCTTGTTTGATTTATCTGCCGGCCAGTACCTTGTTCCGTTAGAGGCTATTCACGCCTATTGGAACCCTACATCAGCCACAGAGCTAGAGCCGGAACCACAAGTTGATCCTCCATGACAGTCTAATTACCAATGGGATCCGGAGATGATTGCCAACCAGTGGCAATCGGAGTCTTCTTCTTCGCAGTACGACCCCAACTATTACTATGGATATCCGACAGGCCAGCCGTGGCCATAGACCAACTTAGGCCAAAAGCCTAAGCTTGGGGGAGTACGTATTTCTCACCGACATTACATTTATGTTCACACACTCATTGCCAGATGTCGGTGCTCATACTTTTTCATTGTATCATCCATGCTAGTTTATTTCCCTTTTTATGATTTGCTCAATTTTGAGCAAATCATATTGCAAACCCTATAGTAGGGATCCCTCACGCTTGCGCAACATGGAGAGCACCATAGGACACCACCAATAATAAAACAAGCAACTCAAATCAATCACAATCATCAATTAACCCATAGGACAAAACGGATCTACTCAAACATCATAGGATAGCCATACATCATTGGGAAATAATATATAGCATTGAGCACCATGTTTAAGTAGAGATTATAGCAGGGAGAAGGGGTGTTACACCGCTGCATAGAGGGCGAGAGAGTTGGTGACGATGGTGCCGAAGTTGTTGGTGTAGATTGCGGTCACGATGATGGCCCCAGTGGTGCTCTGGCGCCATTGGGAGAGAGCGAGAGAGAGCCCCCCTTCTTCTTCTTCTTCTTCTTCCTTGACCTCCTCCCTAGATGGGAGAAGAGTTTCTCCTCTGGTCCTTGGCTTCCATAGCGGCGGAGGGGCGAGAGCCCCTCTGAGATTGGATCTCCCTCTCTATTTCCTTCTGTTTCTGTGTTCCCAGATTCTGCCCTTTCACCGTTTCTTCAATTCCCAGAGATCCGTAACTCCGATCGGGCTGAAATTTTAACACAATTTTTATCCAGATATTGGCTTTATTGTCGCGAAAGAAGGGAACCAACACCTTATGGAGTGGCCACAAGGACCAGGGGCGCGCCCTCCGTCCTTGTGGGCCCCTCAGGCATCTTCTCATGTTGATTCTTTTTCCCAAAAACCACATATATTCCAAAATAATATCCGTAAATTTTTATCCTGTTTGGACTCCGTCTGGTATGGATTTTCTGTGAAACAAAAAACATGCAACAAACAGGAACTGGCGCTGGGCACTATATCAATATGTTAGTTCCAAAAAATAGTATAAAAAGTTACCAAAAGTATATGAAAGTTGTAGAATATTGGCATGGAACAATAAAAAATTATAGATATGACGGAAACGTATCACATATCCCTGCCAAGGTAGAGCATACACCTCAGGGTGGGGGAAATAGGACTGGTCATTTGTCTCTGAATCCTCCTGTGAGGAGCTATCCGTAACCAGCGAGATATGCGCTTCGTCAGATAGGATTGTCTTCTCTAAAGACCTTGTTTTCACTCTAAATTTTTCCATCACCGTGTCAAATGGCTGATGCACACAAAGAGTAGTTGAATGTACTAACATTGTTGACAAATTTAATACGTAATGAAAAAAGGATGGCTTGATATAATTCACATATAAGATGACTGGCTAAACAAGATGGTGTTGCATAATTCACATATACGATATAGAAACCAAATAGATGGCATTCACACAAAGCATGTCTAAACTAAGCAGATGACATATTTGATGTATAAAGTAAGCAATGCAAGGCACCATATGCATGACATGACCAACATCAGCATGCCAAGTTAGAGCGAAGACCTCAGGGGGTAAATATGAGTGGTATGCTCCTTCTGAATCCCCCTCAGAACAGTTATCTTCCTCTTGATTACAATCTGAAATGGGTGGAGGGGGATGCCTTTGCACCCACCATGGAGCGGCGTCTTCATAAAATTTTATTGGCATGCAAGGCTCATCTCTTTTGCTCTACATGTTCAGTTCCATTGTGTACAATAACTGACATGCATAGGAATAAAACATAGTGAAATTATGTATGGAGTGAATGCAGAAATCTAGCGTGATGGTAGCAACTTGTGGATAGACCCAAAACCAATGATAGCAGGCACATAATGGCTTTAATTAAAAAAATACAGATAATGGCTTCTTTACTGTTTGTTTCCCACCCAACAAGAAATTCATAGTAAACACTAGAGATTAACAAGGTAGTAGATAGATACTATTGATTGCGGCCCCGATATGTACCCCACAACCATTTAAAAACTCCAGTTTGAGCATTAGTTTGGAGCCAACTCAGAGTCTAATCGGTGAACTGGATGATAAAGTAGCATGTAATATTCAGTGATGCATAACATAAGCAGACATGAAAGAGTGCGACCTCTCTTGCGGACCCGTGTAGTCCTTAAGGTCATCTTCTCATTTGATGATGGTAATGGAGTTGTCGTGGCTGTCGGCGGTGGGGAAGAAGATCTGAGGTGGCAAAAGACAGTCTGGAGGGCGGATCCCTGCTATGGTGGACCCTTCTGTCATTTGAGTAGCTGAGTTGGGGTGGACGACGGCACGACAGGAGTGGGACGAACCACACAAGGTTTTCTTTGACAACTATCTGTAAGAGAAGTTATTCTGTAAGGGCTCGTTTGAATTGGTGGATTCTAACAAAGCATGGATAGGAAATACATAGTAATAGGATAGGAATGCATGTGCAAAACAAAGAATTTAAAAAAAATCACAGGATTTCTGTCAATCTGGGTGTTTGGTTCACGGGAATTGGAAGGTCACAGGAATGCAAAGAAGCATGGTCAAATTAAGTCAAACCACAAGAAAATGTACAGTTATAATGCTATTATGCTACTATCACTTAGTCTTGTTGTTCATGAATAGTAATTTGTAAAGGTTGGACAACTGGATATTAAAATTCCTACGGTTTTTGTTTGAAAGAGACGCTAAAGGAACAAATCCTACAATTTTCCTTTGCTCCATTCCTTTGAACCAAATACATGAATAGTAGTACCATAGGAAACTTTCCAATTCCTATGTTTTTCCTTCACTTTTCCTTTCAACCACTGGCAATTCTAGTAGGCAGGCTTGAACAGGTAAAAGTTGGCACTCCAAAAATGTTTTTGTGCTACTAGTACTACTTTGGACCCAGGCCACTTCCCTACTAACTCAACTCTCAGGACCATCTACACATGCACAACTCAAACGCACAGAAATGAATAATGATGGCTTTCGAGAGAGTCCATCACGGATAGCTAAGTTTCCTGGTACCTCACTGCCTGTTCTATAGGAGAAACTAATCATATTTCATGTTACTACGTGTGCTCAGTGGACAATAGATATAACGTGTAGAGTAAAAAAGCGATGCAGCAAGTGTACAACCTCTTTGGCGAAGCCATGTCGATCTCAGCATCATTGGGTTGGTCACTGAGGATGTTGCGGCTGATGTATCAGTTGGAGGTGGGGAAGAAGATCTCAGGCGCCTGGAGATGGAGCCAAGGGTACTGCTCTGCTGTGATGGAGGGTTTCATCGTTGGAGCAGCTCTGGTAAGGTGTACGATGGCGAGGCTGAAATAGGACAAGAGAGACAACGTTAACGTGAAGTGGTATTCTAATAGCATCTCCAATAGATGATGTAAAATACATAACCAAAAAATGCTAGATGTAATATACATCAGCCGCTCATCTCTGAAATTAACTGTCAAAACTGAATTTAAATGTCGAAATAGAATTTTACTATTGAGACTGAATTTTGCCGTCGAAACTGAATTTTACTGTCGAAACTGAATGCACTAGTAGTAGAAAAAGCAGTGCACTAATAGTTTTGGCCACTCAAGCACTAGTGGCAGAGTAGCAGTGATCTAAATCGGTAGCCGCTCCAGCAAGGAGCGTACTACCAGAGAGCAGCCGGGGTAGCTGGTCGTGTAGCAGCAGCAGGAGGTCGAGCGAGAGCCGGAGCTGCTGCTCGTGCGGTGGCAGCACGAGCAAGAGTAGACCAGCAGTGCAAGAAAGAGCAAGAGCAGCAGCATGAGCAAAATCCAGAGCGGACCAGGCAGGGGACCGAGAACAAGAGCAAGAGAAGAAGTGCGAGTAAGAGCCAGAGTAGACTAGGTAGGGGATCGAGAGCTAGAGCAGAGCAGCAGCGTGGGCGAGACTGGAAGCAACAGCGGCAGCAGGGCCAGCGAGATCTTGAGCAGAAGCAACTCCAACTGAAGTGGACGACGCCGTCGAGGGAGCGACGCCATGGAGGAAGTGTCCGATGATGCCGCCGTAGATGGAGCCGCGCGATGTCGGCTCGGGACCAAGCGCCGGCGGCACCGTGAGATTGAATCAAGAAGAAAATGCAGCGATTAGGGTAGAACCTCTTTGGTGGCGCCGATTAGGCCTTAGCTTCATCCAAGGAATCGGTGATGGTGCTGCTCTTCCGGTGGTGCATGTGAAGATGGCGTTGTGGGAATGGAGGTGGCGCAAAAGATGAGGCGAACGTCGGAGGAGCTCCTTAGAGGTGGAGGATGGGGTGGCTGAACCGGAGGGACGACAAGATCGACGATGGATCCTCATTCTGTGCAGTGGATGAGGGACGTCGAGCTGTTGTGGTGGACGATGTCGTCGGGGAAGAGGCTCCGGCTGGGTGGCGGACGGAGGATGTTGTGGGGCTTCGTGGCTTTTCACAGCCTCGGTGTACGAGTGGGTGTGCGGGGGTGGAGGGGATGGGAGGGGGAACTATGGATTAGGTACACGCTTGTCCAAAATGTGGGGTAAGTTACGAAAGTAGCCCCGCCGATTTGAACTAGGTGGTTCTTTCAGGTTAGGGGTATCATGGGAATTTCGCGTGTCGGGATTTCGCAGGAGGTGGGAGTTTTGGCATGCATTGTAATTTTGGGATAGCAAGGTGCGGGTTGAGATGGAGGGAATTTTAGGAGCACAATGAGACAAAGAGATACTCCCTCCATTTTATTTAGTCCGCATATTAGCTTTAGTCAAAGTCAAGCTTTGTAAACTTTGACAAAGTTTATAAACAAAGATATTGACATATACAATATCAAATCAATAACATTAGATTTATTATTGAATGAACTTTCACATCATATAGATTTGTTATGGTAAATATTTGTATTGTTTTCTATAAAATTGGTCAAACTTTACAAACTTTGACTTCAGTCAACTCTAATATGCAGAGTAAATAAAAACGGAGAGAGTATCTTAAAATTTTGGGATAACAAGGCGCGGTTTGAAATTTTTAGACAAGCCTAACATGTACTGTACCAAATCAATTCACACTTCCCTCAACGAAAAAACCAAAAATAAATAAATTTGCACCACACAAGAGAGTCTAGTCCCGTTTTATTGTATGAGTTACTACAAATTCCATTCAAAACTTTGAATCCATGTTATGTTCAATTAAAATATTTCGCTATGTGTATAATGCATGTAACCTGCTACTCAAATGAACATTTTAGTGCATTCCAAATGTATATACTACCGCTGCAATATGAACTAACTTTGAATTCGTTTCTCTATTAGAATGAGATCTACAATCATGATTGTTGTCAAGTTAAACCATTTGAATTTGTTTCTCTATTTTAATAAGATCTACAATCATCATTATTGTCAAGTTAAACCATTGTTTGTATATTATCTTCACAGCACACCACATGATTACTGTCAAGTTAGATATGAACTATGTGTACTATATGAACTCGAACTTGATTTTTTGAATCCACTTCATGTTGATTTCAAATCACAGTACATTTCAAGCTCTAGCTAGATCTTCATAACCTAATCCATGTCTCATATGTATATTGTGTTTATCACATAATGTATGGCACCCCGCCCCCTATGCCTACAAGTATTTAGATGTGAGATGCAAACGCCACGCATTATCACAAATTCAAATAAAATGTGAGATTGTTTGATATATAGTATGGTTTAGATTGTTTGATATTTAGCTGTGAGCTGCAAACGCCACACATTATCACAAATTCAAATAAAATGTGAGATTGTTCGATAAATAGTATGGTTTAGATTGTTCGATATTTAGTTGTGATTTGGGAACGCCATGCATTATCACATTATAGTATAGCATGTCCAAAACCACACCACACATATCACCACTATATTCATGGACGCATAGGTTTACAACACTATGATCTCTTATTCAAATATATGAATCCACTTTCATATTGCATTATGATCTTTGTTTGTAGCGACCCGATCCCAACAGATCGAAGTCTCTGTGCATAAGTGCCATCCCTGGATCGGTATGCTGACACACAGTACTCGAGGAATTATAACAGATTTCAATCACACACTTATTAGATCGAGGTCCTCATAAAGAGTGATTATTACAATAATATGGATGAAGGCCATCTAATAAAATAACTATGGAAGCTTCGAAGGTAAATGAGTCCATCCAACTCCACGGCAAAACTGAATGCAAGACAACGACCTATCGCACCTTAATCCTCGTCTGAAAATTCTGCAACATGAGACGTTGTAGTCGTGTAGGTCAGCACATGGAATATGCTGGCAAGATCACACTATAGAGGAATGATGAACAATAGCTATCACTACATGCACATTTGGCTGGTGGAGGCTGTCGGCATTCTAGGAACGGGGGTCCCCAGACTTACTTGCCTGCGGCCCACGGCGTGGCTTTGCTAGCAGGCCTATACGGACCATCTTCATCAACAAGGCATTCAAGACCTTCGCGAGGGGCCAAGCCTCGCGAGGCGGGCGGCGCAAGACCTCGTCAGGAGCAGCCTCACTAGGCTGGCTCGCGTGGGGCGGAGAGATCAAGGCACGGTAAACCTCGCGAGGTTCTCATGACGTGAGCCATGATGATCGAGACCAGGCGGGAGCCAGCGCGCGCAGCGTCCTTGTTTCCTCTTTGGTGCTAAGGGGGCAAGCGCAGGCGCGGAGTACCGAGGCATCAAGCAAAGGTTTCCATATTGGTGCAACGATACCAAGGCCACAAGGACAGCAAGACGGAGGTCACCATGGAGCCCAAGGCGGCGTCACCACCAGAGCCTTTTGCAGGCGAAGACCACTTTTGTCAGGATAAGTTGTACTAGTTGTCCCCTTTCAAATTGGCCGTTATTGGCTCCCTTCCCGCTCAATATTTGGGGAGAGGGCCAGGGCCTCTATAAATAGGACTAGCCACCCCGTAGGGAATAGATCATCTTGGACCGGATCCACCCCACCAAGGCCACACACAAGTTCGCCAAGCACAAGAACACCTCAACCTTAGAAGGCTGTTCTTCCCCTTGTACTATTCATCCTCAGCCCAAGAGGCAATCCACCTCCACCACACTGGAGTAGGGTATTACACCACAACGGTGGCCCAAACCAGTATAAATCATGTGTCCCTTGTGTTGTGAGTTCGTCAAGTTAGTTTGTAAGATCTTAGCTGAGTGAGGACGTGGATCGGTAGGGGGGAAATCATCGCGCGCACCCCAGTGTTTGGACCTTAAGGGTTTTGCTGGAACCCATGATCCAACATTTGGCGTGCCAGGTAGGGCTGCGCTGGATTCTTTCTTCCGTCGATTAGCGCTCCACCATCTCCACGCCCGCTCCCCCATGGTGGGCGCCCCTCCTGCTGGATCTACCTGGGCCCGTAGTGGCGCTCAAGGGCTCCGAGCCCTGCCCCCGCCTTGCGGCAGGTGCGGTGGCCACCCAAGTTCGCCGGAGATGCCGTCGCGCTACTACGGCGCGGCGGACCCGTCGGCTTTCCTGCTGGTGTACGAGGAGGCCGTTCTGGAAGCCGGGGCGACGGTAAGGTCATGGCCAACTAGTTCCCAATGGCCCTTGTAGGCGCGCCGCACGCCTGGCTCCTCCATTTGCCGGAGTCTTCTGTCGCCACCTTGGAGGAGCTGCGCAACCTCTTCATCACTCGCTTCGGGGAACTGGCGGCCCCCAGCGTCGCAGCTCTTCTCGGTGGTTCGCAAGCGCCACCCTCAGATCGGCATGTCAAGCCGTACTTTCACCAGATCGGCGCCGCTTCCAAGCGCCCGAGGGCTCCGCCTGGCTAGGCCGCGCCTGAGGCCGACCTCAGCTTCGACTCAGAGGATCATCCCGCCTCCACCGTCGGCTCGGGTGCACTCCCGATGCTATGCGCGCCCACCATCTGCCACGTATCCATCACCAAGACGCTCGTCGACGGCGGCGCCGGACTCAATGTGCTCTCCGTCGAAGCCTTCAGCCTCTTTCACGTACCATTCGAGTGGCTCTGCCCCAGCAAGCCCTTCTCGGGGGTGGGCGGGGGCTCCGCCCGCTCCCTAGGGCAGATCCGCCTCCCCGTGACCTTCGGCACGTGCGACAACTACCGCACCGAGCTCATCGACTTTGACATCGCCCATATTGGCCTCCCGTACAATGCCATCCTCAGCTACCCAGCTCTAGCCCAGTTCATGGCAGCAACCGTCCTACTTACAACCTCGTGAAGATGCCGGGGAGTGAGGGTGTCCTCGTCATCAAGGGCGGCGCCAAGGAGGCCCTGGCGGCGCTCAAGCTTGCCCTCAAGGCCGGGTGACAGCACGACCCGCCGGCGCGGATACCTCCAAGGCCAAGGGACCCGCACCAACCAAGAAGAAGCAGTTCTTCACTCAGACAAGGCAGAACCCAAGAAAGTGTTGGTCGAGGAGGACGGGTCCTCAGGGGCAACCTTTACCATAGGCGCCAACCTTGAGCCTGGTCAGGAGGAGGCGCTAGTGAAGTTCTAGCGTGCAAACAAGGGAGTGTTCGCCTGGGAGCCCGATCAGCTGGTAGGGGTCCCAAGAGAGGTAATAGAGCACCACCTAAAGGTGTACCCCAACGTACGCCCCGTGAAGCAGAAGGCGAGGCGGTAGTCCATGGAGAAGCAAGCTTTCATCGTCCAAGAAACCCGCAAATTGGAGGCTGCGGGTGTCATTCGCGAGGTTCGGTACCCCGAGTGGCTAGCGAACCCCGTCGTCGTCCCCAAGAAAGGCGGGAAGGAGCGTATGTGCGTTGACTTCACCAACCTCAACAAAGCCTGCCCCCAAGATCCGTCCCCGCTTCCACGTATCGACCAGATTGTCAACTCCGCCACCGTGTGCGACTTGCTATGCTTCCTGGAAGCGTTCTCAGGATATCACCAGATCAAGATGGCGGTAGAAGATGCGGAGAAGACGGCCTTCCTAACCCCGTGTGGGTGTACTGCTACACTTGCATGCCGTTCGGGCTGCGCAACGCGGGTGCAACCTTCCAGTGGCTCATGCACATCGCCTTAGGGCGGCAGCTCGGGAGAAACGCTGAAGCCTATGTCGATGACATCATGGTGAAGTCTCGGGAGGCAGGGACCTTGATCCAAGAGCTGGAGGAGACCTTTGAAAGCCTTCGCCAGGTGGACTTGCGGCTCAACCCGGAGAAGTGCATGTTTGGCGTCCCTTCCGGCAAGCTGCTGGGTTTCCTGGTGTCCCACAGGGGGATCGAGGCCAACCCAGAGAAGGTCAAGGCCATTGAAGACATGAGTCCACCGCATACCCTCAAGGAAATGCAGAAGTTGGTTGGTTGGGTGACTGCGTTAGGGCGCTTCATCTCCAAGCTGGGGGAGCACGCCCTGCTCTTCTTCAAGCTGATGAAAAAGAAGGGTCTGTTCGAGTGGACCCTAGAGGCCGACCAAGATTTTCAAGACATCAAGAGATACCTGACCAGCCCTCCAGTGATGGTGGCGCCACGACCTCGCGAGCCCCTAGTGCTCTATCTTGCCGCCACCCCGTACTCAGCCAGTGCGGCTCTGGTGGCGGTTCGGGAAGAACACCAAGCCAAGGGCGCATCACGCTGTGCCACGCCTCCAGCAGAGAAGACGCAAGACCAGAAGGGCGCCACGAGGGCCACAGCAGCAGCAGCAGAGGATCAGGCTCGGCAGGACGATGCCCCCAAACTTCCGAAGACTTCGGCAAGCGATCAAGCGTCGGGGGCTCTAGCACCTCAGGAGGCACGCCAGCTTCTGGAAGACGCAAACCTCATCAGCACGCATACCCTCGTCAAGCACCCGGTATACTTCGTCAGCACGGTGTTGCGGGATGCAAGAGCACGGTACCCCATGCCTCAGAAGCTCCTACTCGCGCTCCTGGTAGCCTCGTGAAAGCTGGGGCACTACTTCCAGGGCCACCCCATCAAGGTCGTCTCAGCTTACCCATTGGAGAGAGTGCTCAGGAGCCCCAACTCTACTGGAAGGGTCGCTGAATGGAACATCGAGTTGCAAGCTTTCCAGTTGGAGTTCAGTACTACCAGGGTCATCAAGGGAGCCGCGCTCGCTGATTTCGTGGCAGAATGGACAGACGCCCCATCGCTTTTGAAGTAGGCAAAGACCGGTCCCTCTCGCCAGGAAGCGAGGCGCCTGAAGGCCGGGTCATGTATTTCAATGGTGCCTTTGCGCGCCAGGGCGCAGGGGCTGGATCAGTACTCATATCGCCCACTCATGACAAGCTTTACTATGTCGTGCAGCTCTGCTTCCAGCAGGGCGAGAAGGTCTCCAACAACATTGCAGAATACGAGGGCTTCATAGCTAGCCTGAAGGCTGCGGCGGCACTGGGGGTGAAGCGTCTCACTATCAGGGGCAACTCACAGCTCCTCGTCAACTTCTCCAACAAGGTATACGAGCCGTAGGACGAGCACATGGAAGCATACCTCGCGGAGGTGCGCAAGATGGAGAAGAAATTTCTGGGCCTGGAGTTGCATCACGTGCCCCGTGGCACCAACAAGGAAGCTGACGACATCGCCAGGAGAGCATCCAAGCGACAGCCCCAGGAGCCTGCGTCTTCGATGAGCGGCTCTTCAAGCCATCCGCAATGCCACCGCTTTCAAGAACAGCTCGGCCTCGGGAGGAATTCCCGCAGCCGCCTGCCATAGGAGCCCCGACCTATGGCCCGACCTCGGGAGAGCGCCTACTCCTGGCGCTCGAGTCCCAGGACGGATGCTGGACCAAGGAATTGAAGGAATGCCTGATGCAAGGGATGTTTCCGGAGAAGGAGGGGGACACAGAGCGCGTGGCCCGTCAGGCCACAACATACTGCCTCCGGGACGGTGAGTTATACAGGAAGCGACCAAATGACATTTCACTATGTTGTATCTCTAGAGAACATGGGAAAGAGCTGATAGCTGACATACACGACGGGGACTGCGGGCACCACTCATCATCACGAATCCTCGTCGGCAAGGCATTCCAAAGTGGATTCTACTGACCTACGGCGCTCAACGACGCAGCTGAGCTGGTGAAGTCCTGCGAGGCCTGCCAATTCCACGCCAAGCAGATCCATAAGCTAGCTCAGGGCCTCCAGACCATTCCACTCTCGTGGCCGTTCGCAGTCTGGGGGCTGGATATTCTGGGCCCGTTTCCTCAGGCGCCAGGGGGGCTATCGATACCTCTACATCGCCATCGACAAGTTCACTAAGTGGCCAGAGGTTGAAGCCGTCCGCGCCATCCCAGCTAGCTCTGCGGTCAAGTTCATCAAGGGCCTCGTGAGCCGTTTTGGGGTCCCCAACCGCATCATCACCGATAATGGCTCACAGTTTACAAGTAATCTCTTCAAGTCATACTGTGCTAACCTTGGAACGCAGATCTGCTACGCTCGGTAGCACACCCCAGGAGCAATGGCCAGGCCGAACGCGCCAACCCAGAGGTCTTGAGGGGCCTCAAGACTAGGACCTTCAAGAAGAAGCTCGAAGCCTGTAGTAGGGGCTGGCACGACGAGCTCCAGTCCGTGCTGTGTTCGATCCGCACCACCGCCACCAAGCCAATGGGCGAAACCCCGTTCTTCCTCGTCTATGGAGCAGAAGCAGTCCTCCCCCATGAGGTCAAGCATCGCTCCGCATGGGTCCTGGCGTTTGATTAAACGCAGTAGGACACCACACGGGGGATGGACCTCGTGCTGGGGGAGGAACGTCGCCACGAAGCTGCACTACGGTCGACAAGATACCAGCAGGCGCTGCGGCGGTACCACTATCGCAGCGTCCGCTCCAGGACTCTTGAGGTGGGTGACCTCGTCCTAAGGTGCGTGCTCTCTAGGGAGGGGCTGCATAAGCTCTCACCCATGTGGGAGGGCCCGTTCAAGGTCGTCCACGTCTCCAGGCCTGGCTCTGCATGCCTGGAGACGCAGGAAAGGGTACCCATCCAGAACGCCTGGAACATCCAACACCTCCAGAAGTTCTACCCATGAAGAAAGGCCCAGAGCCTGTGAAGAAGGCCCAGTGCCTCTGAAGAAAGGCCCAGCGCCTATGAAGCAAGGCCCCGTGCCTGTGAAGAATCGCCGCCCGTGACACTGTCACGTAATAATAAGTGGGGTTGTACACGCCCCAGAGCCTCAGGAGTGCCACCCTTGGGCCTCGGGGGGTCCCTCCCACGCCGAGTGGCAGCACTTAGCTCCGCGCTGGTGAGAAGATGTCAAAGACTAGACTAGGTGTCGGACGCGGCTTTTCATTTGCTTTCTGAAGTTGGCTCGCCCCTCTTTTAATTGAAATTTGCTTTCTGGTGTCTCTTGTTGGTCCCGTTTTATCGCTTTCTGCCTCTGTTTCTACCTTCGCCTCTTTGGTTGACCTGTACTCTCCCTCGCGTCCTCCGCGAGGGGGCTGATAAGGTACCTTTGTGAGCTTCCTCCTTCTGTCTTTTCGCGAGGCATCCTCGTTCGAGCCCACAAGCCAGCGCACCTCTCCTAATCCGTGCCCCACGGGTATCGCGACGCAAAGCACCGGGTCAAGGCAAGCGGCGCCTATGACCAAGCTCTGGGTGAACGATAAACCTCTTGATGAATTTTTTGCAGTTCTAAGCGCATATCAGGTCAAGGAGGCCTCGACGGGTACTAGGAAGCAAGCGCCTCGTGAGGAGGAGGCCACTCAAAATAAGTCAAGCTAAGTTATCCCTACATAAAACGACGATGTTGCGACACAGCACAGGAACGGCAAACATAACATAATAATTGAGATCATAGTTCGATACACGCCCCTCTGGGGCCCATTCTGGTTTCTTTCTGATGCAGGAAGGAAAAGAAGAACAAAATAGAAGCGGTGCCTACAGCGGTCCACGGGGGCAGGCCCCAGCGTCTTCCCGAGCTCAGCCGGACCCCTCCTCACGTTTCACGGAGGCGCGGCGACGAGACGACCCACCACCGTCTTCGAAGCGGGCACGGTGGCGTGGCGGCTGGTCGTAGCCGTCACTGCTGGGGCTGTCGCTGGGCGAAGAGATGCCATAGCTGGACGAGACGCACTCGGCACCAAGGGCGGGTTTGCCCTCATCCTCGTCGTGGCCATCGCCAAGGCCGAGCACCTCCTCATCGTCATTCACCTCGGGGCAGCACCCAGAGCGGCGACCATCTTCCCCAAACACCCTCACATAGAGGGTCGCGTCGCCGCCATACTTGAAGTGGAGGGTGCACCGCCTGCCCAGGCCACGCGCGCGGGCAAACGTCTGCCAACTGCAGGCCAGAGCTATATTGCCCGTGGCAGAGACCTCGACCGCGACCCAGGAAGCCCTGCTGCAGCAGCCCTCTGCCTGTAGCCAAAGCCCGCCTGGACCTGAGGCCGGCAGCTTGTCGGCGAAGAAGCGCCGGAGCTGAAGCCAGTTGCTGGTCGGGTTCTCTGACCAGACGACGAACTCCAACAGCATGTCTGCCGAGTGGAAGCGCTGCCGGGGAGGCCGCGTGACCACAGCACGTCTCCCTTCATCAACGGGACCACCACAACCGGAGCAACCCCTGCCCCATGAAGCAGCACCACCACGGCCGCGCGGGGCCGCGGCGGGGGTTGTGGTGTGCTTGTGTGGATGGCCGCGTCCACGCTTGGGCACCGGAGAGCCGAGCCCCTCGCGAGGGGCCTTCCCCTTCTCCGCGGGAGTGAGCCTCCTCGACGGCGCCATTGGTAGCAGGAGAGGAGCAAGGAAGGAGAAGAAGCGGAAAAGGCAGAGAAAGGATGGGCGACGGGGGCTCCGCCCCCTCCCATCTGCTGGTTTTCCTTGCATGTCCCAGGGACTTGTCAAGTCAGGCAGTTGCCGATGCAGCATGGGAAAGCGGAGACGCCCACGTCCAATCAACCGCCATGCGTCAACCAAGGCCGCAGGCTATTGGGGCCCGCGGTGCTCCGCATTTGACCTTTGGCTTCGCCTCGAAGCCAAGCCCGAGCGCGCCTTGGGCCCAGGGGCTACTGTCGGCGTTCTAGGAACAGGGGTCCCCAGACTTGCCTGCCTGCAGCCCACGGCAAGGCTTTGCTAGCAGGTCTGTACGACCCATCTTCATCAACAAGGCATTCAAGACCTTCGCGAGGGGCCAAGCCTCGCGAGGCGGACGACGCAAGACCTCCTCAGGAGCAGCCTCACCAGGCTAGCTCACGAGGGGCGGTGAGTGAGGGAGTCCTGGACTAAGGGGTCCTCGGGCGTCCGGCCTGTTATCCATGGGCCGGATTGATGGGCCATGAAGACATGAAGGCCGAAGACTGTAACTGTGTCCGGATTGGACTCTCCTTGGCGTGGAAGGCAAGCTTGGCGACCGACTATGAAGACTCATTACCATAGTCATATAGGCTAGGCTTCAAGGGTTTAGCCATTATAATCTCATGGTAGATCAACTCTTTTAATACTCATATTCATCAAGATCAATCAAACAGGAAGTAGGGTATTACCTCCATAGAGAGGGCCCGAACCTGGGTAAACATCATGTTCCCCATCTCCTGTTACCATCGATCCTAGACGCACAGTTTGGTACCCCTACCGGAGATCCGTCGTTTTTGACACCGACATTGGTGCTTTCATTGAGAGTTCCACTGTGCCATCAACGAAAGGTTCGATGACCCCTTCAATCATCTATAGTGACGCTGTCAAAGGAGAAACCTTCCTCCCCGGATAGATTTTCGTGTTCGGCGGCTTCGTACTGCGGGCCAACTCGCTTGGCCATCTGGAGCAGATCGATAGCTACGCCCCTAGCCACCAGGTTAGATTTGGAAGCTTGAACTACGTTGCAGATATCTGTGGAGACTTGATCTTCAATGGATTTGAGACCGCAGCGCTCACTCCCCCTCGCCCCGATGAATATGACTTAAATCTGTCATCGAATCACATTCAGGAGATGGTCCCTGTTGCTACAATGGCCTTAGAACTGGAGCAGATCGTGCCATCCGAGGCCACAGAGTCCACGGCGTTGGAGCCGCACACGGGCTCGGCACCCCGCAATATTTGCGTCAATGGAACTCCGGACTCGTCTCCAGCTATAAGTTCTGGACCGGGTACGCCTGCTAACACCGAGCTGGGTCGGTTATCGATTTTCGAATTTAGCACCGCAGACATCTTCCAGCACTCACCTTTGGGTGATGTGCTAAACTATTTAAAGAACTTGTCCTTGCAGAAGGACTCATAGCCGAACTATGTTCGGTTCGAGCCAGAGGCTGACGATGGGGAATTTCGCTTCCCACCCACCACCCACTTCATAGCCACTGTCGATGATTTAACTGACGTGCTTGATTACGGCTCCGAAGACATCGACGGTATGTATGACGATGCCGACAAGGAGCAAGGCCAAGACCCACCATTTACTAGACGTTGGACGGCCACCTCTTCGTACAATGTGTACATGGTAGACACACCTAAAAAACCTAGTGACGATGACAAAGGAGATCCAGTTGCGAATAAACCTTCTGAGACACAGTCCAAGCGCTGGCGCCCTAAACGCCGCTCTAAGCCTCGTCGCTCAAAAGATGGCAACACTAGCACCGGAGAAAATAGTACTCCGGGCGACGCCGAAAACAATGAAGACCCTGTCGGGGCTGCATCCGAACAGGAGGAACAAGACAACGAGCAAGATAACCCTGATAAATAGGCCATGCCCAATGACCAAGATGATGATGATAGTTATCATCCAATCTCCGAGGATGATGAGAGCCTCGGTGATGAGGACTTTATCGTGCCTGAGGCACCCCTCGAGCAGGAGCGCCTCAAGCGCCAGCTAATAGCCACTGCAAGAAGCCTAAATAAGAAGAAGCAGCAGCACCAAGCTGATCAAGACCTGCTCATTGACAGGTGGACTGATGTCCTGGCAGCCAAAGAATACGGCCTCGAGCACCCAGTCAAGAGTTACCCAAAGCACAGACTGCTACCTCACTTTGATGAGGAGGCACCAGATCCCATACCTCCCTCATGCAATGCGGACCGGCCACCACGTGGTCGGGATAGTGCGGCGGACCGACCACCCCGTGGTCAGGATAAAACAGCAACTCAGGTCGAACAACAGCCCGCCCCACCACCTCGCCAAAACAGGGACATAACAGCTCGGGACCACACATATGACCTTCGGTAGGATCTAGACGGTAGAGCAGGACACACCAGATCAATCTACGGATCGCGAGGACGCTTCCCGACTCGGGATGACGGCTACCTATTCAGACGTGACAAACCTAGTCACACCCGAGCCGATAACCGCAGACGGACTTCATCGGAGGTGCGCCATGACGCGGCCCGATATAGAGGCGCCGCACACCCTCTCAGCTTCACAGATGAGGTGCTGGATCACGAATTCCCCGAGGGGTTCAAGCCCGTCATATTGAATCATACGACGGAACAACCGATCCCGCAGTATGGATTGAGGACTTTATTCTCCACTTCCACATGGCCCGTGGAGACAACCTTCACGCCATCAAATACCTCCCAATAAATCTCAAAGGGCCGGCTCGACACTGGCTAAATAGCCTGCCCGAAAATTCCATCGGCAGCTGGGAGGACTTGGAAGAAGCCTTCCTTGACAACTTCCAAGGTACATATGTCCGGCCACCCGATGCCGATGACTTAAGCCACATAGTTCAACAACCTGGAGAATCAGCCAAAAAATTCTGGACTAGGTTCCTAACAAAAAGAACCAGATCGTTGACTGTCCGGATGCCGAAGCCTTAGCGGCCTTTAAGCATAGCATCCATGACGAATGGCTCGCCCCCGCCTCGGCCAAGAAAAGCCGAGGTCCATGGCAGCCCTCATGGCACTTATGACCTACTTTTGTGCGGGAGAGGATAGTTGGTTGGTTCGCAGTACAAACACAGCCAACGAAGGAGGCCCTCCGAGGCCAAAAATAGCACCAACAAGCTCCGGTGCAACAGACACAAACGTCGAAGCAGTGGCGATAACACCGATGACACTATAGTTCATGCCGGATTTAGTGGCTCCATGTCTGGCCAGCGATAGAAGCCCTATAAAAGGAACGGCAGAGGACCATCCAGCTTGGACCGCATACTCGATCGTCCGTGCCAGATACATGGCACCCCAGACAAACCGGCCAACCATACTAACAGAGATTGCCGGGTCTTTAAGCAAGCCAGCAAGGTAAATAGCGGAGACAAGGAAGGGGAATCGCAGAGCAAGAACGAAGACGAGGAGCCCCGGCAGCCGAACACTGGGGAGTAGAAGAAATTCCCGCCTCAAGTCAAAATGGTGAACATGATATATGCAACACACATCCCCAAAAGGGAGCACAAGCGCGCACTCAGGGAAGTTTATGCGGTAGAGCCAGTCGCCCCAAAATTCAACCCATTGTCGTCATTCCGATCACCTTTGATCGCCGTGATCATACAACTAGCATCCGTCATGGCGGCTTGACGTCTACTACACAACCTTCTTCTTGTAGATGTTGTTGGGCCTCCAAGTGCAGAGGTTTGTAGGACAGTAGAAAATTTCCCTCAAGTGGATGACCTAAGGTTTATCAACCCGTAGGAGGCGTAGGATGAAGATGGTCTCTCTCAAGCAACCCTACAACCAAATAACAAAGAGTCTCTTGTGTCCCCAACACACCCAATACAATGGTAAATTGTATAGGTCCACTAGTTCGGCGAAGAGATGGTGATACAAGTGCAATATGGATAGTAGATAATAGTTTTTGTAATCTGAAAATATAAAAACAGCAAGGTAACTAATGATAAAAGTGAGCACAAACGATATTGCAATGCGTGGAAATAAGGCCTAGGGTTCATACTTTCGCTAGTGCAAGTTCCCTCAACAATGATAACATAATTGGATCACATAACTATCCCTCAACATGCAACAAAGAGTCACCCCAAAGTCACTAATAGCGGAGAACGAACGAATAGATTATGGTAGGGTATGAAACCACCTCAAAGTTATTCTTTTCAATCAATCTGTTGGGCTATTCCTATAAGTGTCACAAACAGCCCTAGAGTTCGTACTGGAATAACACCTTAAGACATAAATCAACCAAAACCCTAATGTCACCTAGATACTCCAATGTCACCTCAAGTATCCATGGGTATGATTATACGATATGCATCACACAATCTCATATTCATCTATTCAACCAACACATAGGACCTCAAAGAGTGCCCCAAAGTTCTACCAGAGAATCATGACGAAAACGTGTGCCAACCCCTATGCATAGGTTCATGGGAGGAACCCACAAGTTGATCACCAAAACATACATCAAGTGAATCACGTGGTATCCCATTGTCACCACAGATACGCACGGCAAGACATACATCAAGTGTTCTCAAATCTTTAAAGACTCAATCCGATAAGATAACTTCAAAGGGGAAACTCAATCCATTACAAGAGAGTAGAGGGGGAGAAACATCATAGGATCCAAATATATTAGCAAAGCTCGTGATACATCAAGATCGTGCCAAATCAAGAACACGAGAGAGAGAGAGAGATCAAACACAAAGCTACTGGTACATACCCTCAGCCTCGAGGGAGAACTACTCCCTCCTTGTCATGGAGAGCGCCGGGATGATGAAGATGGCCACCGGAGAAGGATTCCCCCTCTGGCAGGGTGCTGGAATGGGTCTAGATTGGTTTTCGGTGGCTACGGAGGCTTCTGGCGGCGGAACTCCCGATCTAATCTCTGTTCTGGAAGTTTTAGGATACGTAGGTATATATGAGTGCAGGAAGTGCGTCGGTGGAGCTTTGGGGGGCCCACGAGGCAGGGGGCACGCCCTAGGGGGGCGCCCCACCCTCGTGAGCACCTCCCTTGGCTCCTGACGTGGGGTCCAAGTCCATCCAGTAGCTTTCCTTCCAAAAATAACTTCTCAAGTTGATTTCATTCTGTTTCGACTCCGTTTGATATTCCTTTTCTTCGAAACACTGAAATAGGCAAAAAAAATAACAAATCTGGGCTGGGCCTCCGGTTATTAGGTTAGTACCAAAAATAATATAAAAGAGGATAATAAAGCCCAATATTTCCCAAAACAGTAGATAACATATCATGGAGCAATCAAAAATTATAGATACGTTGGAGACGTATCAAGCATCCCCAAGCTTAATTCCTGCTCGTCCTCGAGTAGGAAATGATAAAAACAGAATTTTTGATGTGGAGTGCTACTTGGCCTAATTTCAATGTAATTCTTTTTAATTGTGTCATGAATATTCAGATCCGGAAGATCCAAGAAAAAAGTTCATATTGACATAAAAATGATAATACTTCAAGCATACTAACTAAGCAATTATGTCTTCTCAAAATAACATGGCCAAAGGAAGTTCATCCCTAACAAATCATATAGTTTAGTCATGCTTCATTTTCGTCACACAAGAATGCTCTCATCATGCACAACCTTGATGACAAGCCAAGCAATTGTTTCATACTTTAGTAATCTCAAACCTATAAACTTTCACGCAATATATGAGGGCGAGCCATGGATATAGCACTATGGGTGGAATAGAATATAATGAGGGTGGTTATGTGGAGAAGACAAAAAAGGAAGAAAGTCTCACATCAACGAGGCTAATCAATGGGCTATGGAGATGCCCACCGATTGATGTTAATGCAAGGAGTAGGGATTGCCATGCAACGGATGCACTAGAGCTATAAATGTATGAAAGCTCAACAAAAGAAACTAAGTGGGTGTGCATCCAACTTGCTTGCTCACGAAGACCTAGGGCACTTGAGGAGGCCCATTGTTGGAATATACAAGCCAAGTTCTATAATGAAAAATTCCCACTAGTATATGAAAGTGACAAAACAAGAGACTATCTATCATGAAGATCATGGTGCTACTTTGAAGCACAAGTGTGGTAAAAGGATAGTAGCATTGTCCCTTCTCTCTTTTTCTCTCATTTTCATTTTTTTGGGCCTTCTCTTTTTTTGGCCTTTCTCCTTTTTTTGGGCTTTCTCTTTTTTATGGCCTTTCTCTTTTTTATTTTTTTATTCCTCACTTGGGACAATGCTCTAGAAAATGATGATCATCACACTTCTATTTATTTACAACTCAATGATTACAACTCGATACTAGAACAAAGATGACTCTATATGAATGCCTCCGGCGGTGTACCGGGATTTCAATGAATCAAGTGTGACATGTATGAAAAATTATGGACGGTGGCTTTGCCACAAATACGATGTCAACTACATGATCATGCAAAGCAATATGACAATGATGATGCGTGTCATAATAAAAGGAATGGTGGAAAGTTGCATGGCAATATATCTCGGAATGGCAATGGAAATGCCATAATAGGTAGGTATGGTGGCTGTTTTGAGTAAGATATAAGGAGGTTTATGTGTGAAAGAGTGTATCATATCACGGGGTTTGGATGTACCGGCGAAGTTTGCGCCAACTCTCAATGTGAGAAAGGGCAATGCACGGTACCGAAGAGGCTAGCAAGGATGGAAGGGTGAGAGTGCGTATAATCCATGGACTCAACATTAGTCATAAAGAACTCACATAATTATTGCAAAAATCTACAAGTCATCAAAAACCTCAGCACTACGCGCATGCTCCTAGGGGGATAGATTGGTAGGAAAAGACCACCGCTCATCCCCGACCGCCACTCATAAGGAAGACAATCAAATAACACCTCATGTTTCAAATTTGTTACACAACGTTTACTATACGTGCATGCTATGGGACTTGAAAACTTCAACACAAGCATTTCTCAAATTCACAACTACTCAACTAGCACGACTTTGATATTATTACCCCCATATCTCAAAACAATCATCAAGCATCAAACTTCTCTTAGTATTCAACACACTCATAAGAAAGTTTTATTATTCTTGAATACCTAGCATATTAGGATTTTAAGAAAATTACCACGCTATTAAGAATCTCAAAATAATCTAAGTGAAGAATGAGAGTTCATCTATTTCTTCAAAATAAAACTACCACCATGCTCTAAAAGATATAAGTAATGCACTAGAGCAAATTAGAAACTACTCCGAAAGATATAAGTGAAGATCAATGAGTAGTTGAATAATTATGAAACTATGTGAAGACTCTCTAACATTTAAGAATTTCAGATCTTGGTATTTTATTCAAACAGAAAGCAAAGCAAAATAAAATGACATTCTAATAATGGCAAACATCATGTGAAGAAGCAAAAACATAGGATCAACCAAAACTAACCGATAGTTGTTGAAGAAGAAAGGTGGGATGCCAACCGGGGCATCCCCAAGCGTAGATGTTTGAGACTTCTTGAGATATTATCTTGGGGTGCCTTGGGCATCCCCAAGCTTGAGCTTTTGTGTCTCCTTAATTCCTCTCATATCACGGTCTCCCTAAATCTCAAAAGCTTCATCCACACAAAACTCAACAAGGACTCGTGAGATAAGTTTGTATAAGCCATTGCAAAAACCTTATCATCCTCTACCGTAGAAAATGACAAAAATTATTATTCAACATTGCATACTAAATGACTCTGCATATTTAATAGTCCTATCCTTAAATAGAATCATTAAAGAAGCAAACATATGCAAACAATGCAAACATAACAGCAATCTGCCTAAACAGGACAGTCTGTAAAGAATGCAGGAACATCCATACTTCCCTAGATCCAAATATTATGAAAGAAAATTCCCACTGTAGTAAATTTATCAGAGCTTGATATGCAAAAGGTTTCAACATTTTATAACATTCTGAATTTTCTAGGGAATTATTGCAACAGCGGTAAACTTTCTGTTTTCAAACAGCAACATGTGGACTTCTAAAATAGGCATAGTAAAGGCTATAAATGCCACTTTTATTGAAATAAAAGATGCAAAACACTGTTATAAATAACATCAAGAAAATCCTAACAAAATAAATTGATGCTCCAATAAAAACACAAATCATGTGGCGAATAAAAATATAGCTCCAAGTAAAGTTACCGATGAACGAAGACGAAAGAGGGGATGCCTTCCGGGGCATCCCCAAGCTTAGGCTTTTGGTTGTCCTTGAATATTACCTTGGGGTGCCTTGGGAATCCCAAAGCTTAGGCTCTTTCCACTCCTTATTCCATAGTCCATCGAATCCTTACCCAAAACTTGAAAACTTCACAACACAAAACTTAACAGAAAACTCGTAAGCTTTGTTAGTATAAGAAAATAAATCACCACTTCAAGGTACTGTAATGAACTCATTCTTTACTTATATTGGTGTTAAACCTACTGTATTACAACTTATCTATAGTTTATAAACTCTTTTACTAGCCATAGATTCATCAAAATAAGTAAACAACACATGAAAAGCAGAATCTGTCAAAAACAGAACAGTCTGTAGTAATCTGGATCAAACGTATACTTCTGGAACTCATAAAATTCTCAAATAAATTGATGGACCTGAGTAATTTATCTATTAATCATCTGAAAAAAGAATTAACTATATAGCACTCTCCAAATAAAAATGGCAGCAATTCTCGTGAGCGCTAAAGTTTCTTTTTTTTTACAATGATCAACAAGACTTTCCCCAAGTCTTCCCAAAGGTTCTACTTGGCACAAACACTATAAAACATAAAAACACATCTAAACAGAGGCTAGATGAATTATTTATTACTAAACAGTAACTAAAATCAAGGAACAAAAATATAATTGGGTTGCCTCCCAACAAGCGCTATCGTTTAACGCCCCTAGCTAGGCATGATGGTTTCAACGCTGCTCACATAAAAGATAAGAATTCTAACATAAATAGAGCATCTTGAAGAATATAAATAGCACATTTAAATCTAACACACTTCCTATGCATAGGGATTTTGTGAGCAAACAACTTATGGAAACAATAATCAATTAGCATAGGAAGGTAAAACAAACATAACTTTGAAACTTTAAGCACATAGAGAGGAAACTTGATACTATTGCAATTTCCTACAAGCATATATTCCTCCCTCATAATAATTTTAAGTAGCATCATGAATGAATTAAACAATATAACCAGCACCTAAAGCATTCTTTTCATGATCTACAAGCATAGAATTTTTATTACTCTCGACATAAGCAAAATTCTTCTCATTAATAGTAGTGGGAGCAAACTCAACAAAGTAACTATCATGGGATTGAAAATTGAAATCAAGATGACATGTTTCATTGTTATCATTATTATTTTTTAAAGCATACGTGTCATCACAATAATCATCATAGATAGGAGGCATGCTTTCATCATAATGAAACATAGCTTCCCCAAGCTTGTGGCTTTGCATATCATTAGCATCATAGATATTCAAGGAATTCATACTAACAACATTGCAATCATGCTCATCATTCAAATATTTAATGCCAAACATTCTATAGATTTCTTCTTCTAGCACTTGGGCACAATTATCCTTCCCATCATACTCACGAAAGATATTAAAAAGACGAAGCGTATGAGGCAAACTTAATTCCATTTTTTTGTAATTTTCTTTTATAAACTAAACTAGTGATAAAACAAGAAACTAAAAGACTCGGTTGCAAGATCTAAAGATATACCTTCAAGCGCTAACCTCCCCGGTAACGGCACCAGAAAAGAGCTTGATGTCTACTACACAACCTTCTTCCTGTACACGTTGTTGGGCCTCCAAGTGCAAAGGTTTGTAGGACAGTAGCAAATTTCCCTCAAGTGGATGACCTAAGGTTTATCAATCCATAGGAGGCGTAGGATGAAGATGGTCTCTCTCAAGCAACCCTGCAACCAAATAACAAAGAGTCTCTTGTGTCCCCAACACACCCAATACAATGGTAAATTGTATAGGTGCACTATTTCGGCGAAGAGATAGTGATACAAGTGCAATATGGATAGTAGATAATAGTTTTTGTAATCTGAAAATATAAAAACAGCAAGGTAACTAATGATAAAAGTGAGCACAAACGGTATTGCAATGCGTGGAAATAAGGCCTAGGGTTCATACTTTCGCTAGTGCAAATTCCCTCAACAATGATAACATAATTGGATCACATAACTATCCCTCAACATGCAACAAAGAGTCACTCCAAAGTCACTAATAGCAGAGAACGAACGAAGAGATTATGGTAGGGTACGAAACCACCTCCAAGTTATTCTTTCCAATCAATCCGTTGGGCTATTCCTATAAGTGTCACAAACAGCCCTAGAGTTCGTACTAGAATAACACCTTAAGACACAAATCAACCAAAACCCTAATGTCACCTAGATACTCCAATGTCACCTCAAGTATCCGTGGGTATGATTATACGATATGCATCACACAATCTCAGATTCATCTATTCAACCAACACATAGGACCTCAAAGAGTGCCCCAAAGTTCTACCGGAGAATCATGACGAAAACATGTGCCAACCCCTATGCATAGGTTCATGGGCGGAACCCGCAAGTTGATCACCAAAACATACATCAAGTGAATCACGTGGTATCCCATTGTCACCACAGATACGCACGGCAATACATACATCAAGTGTTCTCAAATCTTTAAAGACTCAATCCGATAAGATAACTTCAAAGGGGAAACTCAATCCATTACAAGAGAGTAGAGGGGGAGAAACATCATAGGATCCAAATATAATAGCAAAGCTCACGATACATCAAGATCGTGCCAAATCAAGAACACGAGAGAGAGAGAGAGAGAGAGAGAGAGCGTGATCAAACACATAGCTACTGGTACATACCCTCAGCCCCGAGGGAGAACTACTCCCTCATCATGGAGAGCGTCGGGATGATGAAGATGGCCACCGGAGAAGGATTCCCCCTCCAGCAGGGTGCCGGAACAGGTCTAGATTGGTTTTCGGTGGCTACGGAGGCTTCTGGCAGCGGAACTCCCGATCTAAACTCTGTTCTAGAAGTTTTAGGATACATAGGTATATATGGGTGCAGGAAGTACGTCGGTGGAGCTTTGGGGGGCCCACGAGTCAGGGGGGCGCGCCCCCACCCTCGTGAGCACCTCCCTTGGCTCCTGACGTGGGGTCCAAGTCCATCTGGTAGCTTCCCTTCCAAAAATAACTTCTCCAGTTGATTTCATTCTGTTTCGACTCCATTTGGTATTCCTTTTCTTTGAAACACTGAAATAGGCAAAAATATAGCAAATCTGGGCTGGGCCTCCGGTTAATAGGTTAGTCCCAAAAATAATATAAAAGTGGATAATGAAGCCCAATATTGCCCAAAATAGTAGATAACATAGCATGGAGCAATCAAAAATTATAGATACGTTGGAGACGTATCACGGTTCGGCCGCATTGGTACTCGACCCAACCATCGACGGATTTCGCATGACACGAGTCCTAATGGACGGTGGTAGCAGCCTCAACCTGCTCTATTAGGATACAGTACGCAAAATGGGAATTAATCCCTCACAAATCAAGCCCACGATAACTACCTTTAAAGGAGTTATACCAGGCGTAGAGGCCCGTTGTACGGGCTCGATCATGCGGGAGGTGGTCTTCGGTTCCCCAGATAACTTACGAAGCGAGGAGCTAATCTTCGATATCGTCCCCTTCTGCAGCGGCTACCACACACTGCTCGGACGAACATCGTTTGCTAGATTCAATGCGGTACCACATTATGCTTATCTCAAGCTCAAGATGCCCGGTCCATGTGGCGTCATTACAGTAAATGGAAACACGGAATGTTCCCTCCGTATAGAGGAGAATACCGCAGCCCTAGCAGCAGAAGTACAGAGCGGCCTTCTCAAGTGGCACCATAATCTGGCCGCCGAGCCCCTGGACATTGTTAAGAAGGTCCAGACTACACCGCAACAGGGCAGCTCGGTTCGTCAAGAGCTGAATTAGTAAATTTGGCCCCGATGAGGAAATGGCATCCATACCGCGCATACATAACTACGCACTCAAAACCCCATGGGTACTGACGGAGGCATAACTCGCTCACGATCCACAGTGCGGCTTGACCGACCCTAGGATTCGCACGCCTTTATTTTTCTTTTTTATTATGGTTTTTTTTCTCTTTTCGAGGTCTATGCGGACAACCCGTTTGCAGAACATACCAAGGAGGCAAGGAGCTATGGCATACAAGGGAATACCCAGGTGGTCTCTATTAAGCAATTGCCATATTTGTTTTACATACCCGCTCGCAGCTCGCCCTTGGTTGCGGCATGTTAAATAGCTTTACTTGCTTATTGCATTACTTGCACAAAGTACGCCTCGACGTACTAATTACATCACAATGGTGAATATATGGTGGCGTCAGCTTATTACTTAATTTTCCTATTTCCTCAGCTTTGTATATATTACTTATTGCACACGTACACCATGGTACGTATTACTGCGCCATGGGCTTCATTACACCCCGCACTACGTCAATAAAAGTCCGAACACTTTTCCAGTATAGTTCGGCACCCCGAACTTATAGCATTATATGCATCAACTCCGAATCATGTCTTTGGTCAATAGTTGGGTTGCCCCGCTCCTATGCTTACTACCTTACGTTCCGCTATATCGGCTAGGGTAGTAAAGGGAGAACTACTGCGATTGTGTCCCGGTTCTTCCGGACGAGCACCTCATTAGAGAAAGCCGAAAACTGATTGTCATGATGCAGCGAGAGCTGGTCAGCTGTTCGAGAGGTTCCAAATCGTTAGAGATTTTTTTCCACTTCTTGCGAAGAATCGGTTCCTCTGATTAGGCGTGTACAACACCCCTAGTTCGGCCTTCCGAATACCAGGGGCTTGGCCAACTTTCTTAACTGTCAAACTCCTATGGCTAAGTGAGGGTGGTAAAGGCCGCATAGTCTGATTGCCTTGTTCGTTGCGCTAAACACCTCCTTTAAGGACCAGAATGTGGAGTAAAGAGTGTTTAGATTTATCCCGAACACCCCCGTACTATCTACGTGGGGGTAGAAGCCAATGACTGGTCAACCCTCAGATTCCATAAACGGCCGCACAGGAGGTAAAATGTAAATCGCAAGCATTATAATACATAACATCATTGTTCCATATTACAGGACAGGATAATACAAATGTTCTCATGGGAATATGACATCATTCGAACATTGCTCCGCCACAAGGCGGGACCCCTCCAGGACGCCATCAAAATAGAGCTCGGGTCGACGATGCTCCTTGCCCTCCGGCGGCCCCTCGGTCATTAGCTTCTTGGCATCCAGCTTTGCCCAATGCATCTTGACACGGGCAAATGCCACACGCGCACCTTCAATACAGACCGACCACTTCACGGCTTCGAGTCGTGGACAGGCACTTACAAGTTGCTTAACAAGTCTAAAGTAGCTGCTAGGTATAGGTTCGGAAGGCCACATCCGGACTATCAGGTCCTTCATGGCTAGCTCTGCCGACCTGTGCAGCTCGATCAACTGCTTTAGCTGGTCACTGAAGGGCAACGGATGTTCGGGTCCAAGATATTGGGACCAGAATAGCTTCTCCATAGACATCCCTTTTTTGGCTCTATAATGCTCGGCAGCATCTGATATACTGCGCGACAGATCCGTAAACGCCCCTGGAAAACCCAAATTCAGATAAGTACAAGGAACATTTCTTCTACATACTTGCTTTGCATGGTGAAATAATTACCCGCCGCAATATCCTTGGCCGCCTGACTTTCCTGAAGGGCGTTCTGGGCTTCGGCTCATGCATCATGTGCGCTCTGGTAGGCCTTCGCCAGTTCGGACTCTTGCGCCTTACAATCACGCTCCAAGGACTCAAATCTCTCGATCGCACCCTAGAGTTGTTGCTGCGCCTCGCCAACCTGGGCCTCGTGCTTCTCGCGCGCGGCGTGTTCCTTGGCCGCTTTGTCCTCGGCCTCGGCTAACGCCTTCTTGAGGGCTGCCACCTCGGTCGTGGCCCCTAATAAAGTTTATGACACCTCAGTCTGAACGGACTATTCATTTTTTCTTAAAACGTACCCGCAGGTTACTTCACACCTTGGCTATCCTCCAGCTACTTCTTCACGAGGCCAAGCTCTTCCTCGGCCCACTCCAGTTTCTGCTTCAGTCCGGAGACCTCCGCAGCATGAGCGGTGGCAGCCTGCAGCGATACCTGTTTTTCACACAGACAACTTATGTTAGACTCCTGCGATATTTCTTATCGATCCTCTGTTCGGCTTTTTCTACCCGAACACCAAACAGAGCATCAGGGGCTACTGTCTATACTGTGATATTCTTCCTACAAATGCATTACTTACCTCAAAGCCCGATAGAAGGCTAATGCAGGCTTCGGTCAGTCCACTTTTTACGAATTGGACCTTCTCTATTACCATGCCCATAAGGGCGCGGTGTTCATCCACAATAGAGGCGCCTCGTAGCGCCTCCAGCAGATTATCCGGTGCCTCTGGTTGGATAGAGGTCACCGGCGGAACAGTCACATTCCCTCCTTTTGAGGAATGCCATTCGCTAGACTCCGGAGCCGCATAGATCTCCGGAATGGTATCCGGCTCAGGCCCAAAGGGAACTCGGCCCCCGTCACCAGTCCCCATAGGGGCTTTTCCCCCATGTGTCCGGCGACTGAGGAATCATCCTGGGGCACTACCCCGACTATCTTCGGAAGCCCCCCTGGTCGGGGAAGGTCTTTTGCGACACCACCTCGTCGTCACCCTTGGGAGAGACGGAATGAGCAGGTGGTGGAGACATGCTAGCCATCTCTTTGAGTCTAGCGACCCCTCTGTCGAGGATCGCGAGGAGCCATCGCATGCTAGACTGCAATAACAAGGTTTAAGGTATATCAATATTACAAACCGGGAAGGCCAGACATTTTCAGATTTTGGTACTTACGAGGCGGCCCGAGGCTTGGTCAGGCGAGGTCGCTCCGAACTCCTATCAACATCCCACATGGAGTTATCTGCGAGGGAGCCTCTAACCCTCTTAGGCGCTTTCTCCTCCAATTTTGTGGCGGCTGCTATCTTCTTCCTCCCCATTTCAGGTGGGGAGTCGCTTTCTTCTTCCTCTTCATTGTCATCGTTAGCGGACGAAGAGGAAGTCTCATCTTCGGACATCATGTCCGGAGCGCCTTTTTGGCAAGGGCCCTTCTTGGCCCCTTTGGCTGCATTCTTGGCCGTCTTCTCTAGCACCTCATAAGGTGCTAGAAAAAGCACTTTCGTCAGTAATGGGAATTCTTGGTCTGCGGGCAGCGGAGCCGGACAGTTAATCCCCTCAGCTATCTTGATCCAGGCCTGAAAACACGGGTAGGAGAGCTTAGGCTTTTTCTCACAATATGCTAGTAAAGGGTACGCCTTGAAAACATTAAAAGAACTTATCGGGTTAGCCTGGCGTTTTAAGCTAAGCCCGCGATCTTTGGTCGTGGGCGGTGGTGCCTCGCTGGCCTTGAAGAGCACTTTCCAAATTTCTTCGTGCGTCATGCCAAAGAGCTCTAGTAGCATTTGGTGCTTGGCCGGATCGTTCTCCCACAGATAGCAAGTCCGGCATTGGCACGAAAGGACCCGACGAATCAGCATGACCTGGACCACGTTGACAAGCTTGATCTTCCTATCTATCATGTTCTGGACGCACTTCTGGAGCCCAGTCAACTCGTCCGAGGGACCCCTGGTTAGGCCCCTCTCTTGCCAGGAGGTGAGCCGCATCGGGATTCCGGATCAGAATTCGGGGGCCGCCACCCAGTTGGGGCACGCGGCTCGGTGATACAGAACCACCCCGATTGCCCCCCTTTCACCGTCTTGGTGAATGAGCCTTCGGGCCAGGTAACGTTGGGCATCTTGCCCACCATGGCGCCTCTGCACTCTGCTTGTTGGCTGCTCACCACGTTTGGCTTCACATTGAAGGTATTCAGCCATAGGACGAAATGAGGCGGGATGCGGAGAAAGGCCTCGCACACGACAATAAATGTCATGATGTTGAGGATGAAGTTGGGGGCTAGGTCATGGAAGTCTAGCCCATAGTAAAACATCAGTCCACGGACGAAGGGGTCAAGAGGGAAGCCCAGCCCGCGGATGAAATGTGTGAGAAACACAACCCTCTCGTGGGGCTCTGGAGTAGGGACGATCTGTCCCTTGGCTGGGAGTTGGTGAGCGATCTCCTTGGCCAGATATCCGGCCTCCCGGAGTGCCTTGATATCCATCTTCTTGACGGAGGAGGCCATCCACTTACCCCCAGCTCCGGATCCGGACATCTTTGGAGTGCTTTCTCGGACGAGGGAAACGCTAAAACCTTGGGCGCTGGAGCTCAGGGACGGAAGGACTGAGCAGTAGCCGAGGTGTGGATGAAGAGAGCGAATCCTTATCCCCTTATAAAGACCATGAATATCAAGTGTCTCCCCACTCGCCTTAAACTCGCCTATTCCCAAGGGTTGTGCAAATGGCATGGTTGGGTCAGCCACAGCCGTATTGATGAGAATCCCGTAATAAGGGGACACGATCTCTGCTTCAACAAGACGTGCCAATGGCAACCGCGTCTCGAAATTTGGAGCGGCAGACGAAAAACGGTTTGAAATTATGACCGGACAGACATGATGTCATATTGTAAAAAGCTTTCAGCAAATTAGACTCGTGTAAAAATATATTCTCTCTGCGGTTATGTATGGTGTGTGTGACAGGTCTGGATACTATCACCGCATCTAAAGACTATCTTGAAGTTCCGATAGAAGGGAACCCGCCTTGCAATGCTAAAGACAATCTGCGCGCCGGACTCCTCGCCATTGAATCCAGGTTCAGGGGCTACTGAGGGAGTCCTAGACTAAGGGGTCATCGGGCGTCCGTCCTGTTATCCATGGGCCGGACTGATGGGCCATGAAGACATGAAGGCCGAAGATTGTACCTGTGTCCGGATTGGACTCTCCTTTGCATGGAAGGCAAGCTTGGCGACCGACTATGAAGATTCCTTCTTATGTAACCGACTCTATGTAACCCTAGATCCCCCCCCCCAGTGTCTATATAAACCGGAAGGGTTAGTCCGGAAAGGATATACTCATTACCATAGTCATACAGGCTAGGCTTCTAGGGTTTAGCCATTACGATCTCGTGGTAGATAAACTCTTGTAATACTCATATTCATCAAGATCAATCAAGCAGGAAGTAGGGTATTACCTCCATAGAGAGGGCCCGAACCTGGGTAAACATCGTGTCCCCCGTCTCCTGTTACCATCGATCCTAGACGCACAGTTCGGGACCCCCTACCCGAGATCCGCCGATTTTGACACCGATAGAGAGATCAAGGCACGACAAACCTCGCGAGGTTCTCGTGACGTGAACCATGACGATCGAGACCAGGCGGGCGCCAGCGCGCGCAGCGTCCTTGTTTCCTCTTTGGTGCTAAGGGGGCAAGCGCAGGCGCGGAGTACTGAGGCATCAAGCAAAGGTTTCCATATTGGTGCAATGAGACCAAGACCAGAAGGATAGCAAGATGGAGGTCACCATGGATCCCAAGGCGGCGTCACCACTAGAGCCTTTTGCAGGCGAAGACCACTTTTGTCAGGATAAGATGTACTACTTGTCCCCTTTCAAATTGGCCGTTGTTGGTTCCCTTCCCTCTCAATATTTGGGGAGAGGACCGGGGCCTCTATAAATAGGACTAGCCACCACCGTAGGGAATAGATCATCTTGGACCAGATCCACCCCACCAAGGCCACACACAAGTTCGCCAAGCACAAGAACACCTCAGCCTCAGGAGGCTGTTCTTCCCCTTGTACTGTTCATCCTCAGCCCAAGAGGCAATCCACCCCCACCACACTGGAGTAGGGTACTACACCACAACGGTGGCACAAAACCAGTATAAATCATGTGTCCCTTGTGTTGTGAGTTCGTCAAGTTAGTTCATAAGATCTTAGCTGAGTTAGGACGTGGATCGGTAGGGGGGGATCTTCGCGCGCACCCCAGTGTTCGAACCTTAAGGGTTTTGCCGGAACCCATGATCCGACAGAGGCTCTAAGTTTAACATTTTCATAAAGCTAATTTTTCCCTACAACAAAGGAATAGATTTTTTTTACTACCAAGTTTATGCCATTATTGAGAATGTATCCCCAACTCAATCCCAAAAATTATCAGGTAACAGTAATAATAATAATATCCAACAAATTCATTAAGTAAAGTGATGAGATCAATCAATAACTCAAATACCAGATACTCAAGATGTCCATAACCGGGGACACAACTAATCATGATTAATTTGTACACTCTGCAGAGGTTTGCGCACTTTTCCCCACAAGACTCGACCGCATCCATGATCGGAAGGTCGAGACATAGCCTTTCTGAAGAGGTCCCCTTAACCGATAGATAGGCCGGTACACCTACAATTCCCCTACATCTGCTAGCCCATCATGGAAAGGTTTCCCACAACTTACTTAACTATGCCAGAGCCCATAATGGCTTGTGGCTGCACACAGATGTTCCTGAGCATGAATAATCTTATGATCCCTTTGAGCCTGGGTGGCATTCCATAGGATGATCACACGGGTACCCCGGAATCTCCTAGGAAAACAATGGATTCCCCAGGTGCCCACAACCAATCCACCCAGATGTGTATTAAAGTAGCCACATTAAGTTTCCCTTAGTTATTATATCTCACTGTAAGTGCATCTAGTGCCACCCCTAGTTGGTTTTCGAGTATTGACGACAAACCTGGTTGAGGGACTAATGTGTTTGTGAGAATTGCAGGATAACACAGGTAGAAGTCCCTCATTGATTCGCTTTTCCTACCAGAGATGACCCCTAAAAATGTATGAAGACATTGAAGTTAAAGGTGGTATGTGAAGACATTCACATTGAAGACTATGACAAGAGAAGACATCTCATGAAGACTATGGAGCGCGAAGACTTAGTTCTTTCATCGTTCTTTTTCTTCTTTGTTGAGTCATAGGAACCACCATACTGTTAAGTGGGGTCCAAGAGAACCAGTCAGAATGACTGAAGTGATGCTTAAGCAAAATCCTATGTCTTCGAGTGAAGACTATGAGAGCAAATCTTGTCCAGAGTTGGATAAGTCAGCTTTGCTTGTAGCCCAAGTAAAGTTGTCGTGTGTGTTTGAAATCTAACCATTGGAACACATGTCAGTTCCTTAGTGACCCAGGGTTATTTCGGACAAATCGGGTCAGGTTGCATAGTGGCTATAAATAGCCCACCCCCTACAACCATAAATGGTAGGCTGCTCAGAGTTAATACATGGCTTTTGTCGTTTGAGAGCAACCCACCTTGAAACCTTTCAGAGAGAATTCCTTGCGAAGTTAAAGCCCTAAACACCCAGAGCCAAAGAGTGTTAGGCATCACTTAAGTCTTCATGTCTGTGTGATTTGAAGACTTATTACACTTGAGGACTGTGAATCCTCCAGCCGGTTAGGTGTCGCGTTCTGAGCATCCAAGAGTCATTGTGGATCGTCGGTGAACGAAGTCTGTGAAGGTTTGGAAGTCTACCTTGAAGACTTACCAGAGTGATTGGGCGAGGACTGGGTGTCCTTAGCTCAAGGGGAATAAGGTGAAGACGAGGTCTTCTGAGTTGAATCTCAGCCTCCCTAACCAGACGTACAGTTGTCACAGCAACTGGAACTGGTCCAACAAATCATTGTCTTCAACGAGTCACTGGTTTCATCCTTCCCTTCCCTTTACTTACTGTGGGTCCGTGTGAAGTCATTGTATTATTGCTTTATCTTTTGTGTTCACTGAGTGACTGCTTGTTCTGATTAGCTTCACAATATCTTCCTACCTGATCTTTACTGCCTAGCTGCTATTAGTCATTGTGCTTTCACTCCATTGAATACCTGACTATGGTTTGCCTAGTGTAGTCTACCTTCCGCTGCATGGTAATAGGTTTATTTCTATCGTTTGTCTTCGAAACTTCCATGTTTTGAAGACTTTCATAAAAATCGCCTATTCACCCCCCCTCTAGTCGATCACTAGCACTTTCACTCACAACTTGCATGATTCTCACATACCAATCCCCGTCTACGAGCATGGCTAAGCAATATGAGCATAACGTATATTCCCGGGGTGATCAAAGGTATTAGGTTCCTACCTCATCAACTACATAAAAACAACCACATGTTCCCAGTCCTACTCATGCAATGTTTGAGGGTGTAACTAATGCATAAAACTGGGTATTAAAAGGGTATGATCAAAGTGTGAACTTGCCGTGCTGACGATCAGAAAACCCTAGAGATTTATAGTAGCAAGCTTCGCACTCCGGAAAATCTATCATAGACCAACAATAACATGCATAAGCACTCAAGCAATGAAGATGCAAAGAAAACCAGAGAAAAAGATCTTAACAGAAATTTTAAGTCAAGAACTTTGATTTTCAAAAAGAATCAACCAAATCGGAATTAAGAAACTCAAGTTACGATCAAAAGAAGTTCAAATCCAAATATGTTTGAAACCAAATTTTAATCTTTCAAAAAAATGTTTAAGTAGGTTATCTGGATAGAGGGGATCATAACAAAGAATTTGGCATTGGTTTCATCGGATTTGGATAAACGAGCAAAAAGTTGTGATCGTTTGAAGAATAGGGACTAATCTGCAAAGAAAATAATTACAGATAGGTCCCTTGCCGAAAATAAACAGAAAAGAAAAATCTCTCGGAGGAACGTCCGCTACAAGAGACTAACGAACGAAACCACTCGTTAATAGATCTAAAACGTCGAGCGTTCGCTGAATAGATCTAACTAAAAAACAAATCGATTTTAAATGAAAAACCGAACAAAAAATAAACCGAGCGGTTCGTGGTGGTTACTGGTGACGGCGGCGTCTCGAGTGTCGGGTGGACGGCGTACGGCGGCTTTGGCGGTAGCGGGCGGCGGCAGGCGGCGTTGGCGGTGGGCGGAGGCAACGGCGTCGGCGGTAGGCAGCGTCGGCGGCGGTGCGGGCGGCGGGTGGAGCGGCGGTGGTGCGGCATCGGCGGCGGGTGGAGTGGCGGCGACGCGGCATCAGCGGTGGGTGGAGCGGCGGCGGCGGCAGGCAGTGGTGGCGGCGGGCGGCGGTTGCGGTGGCAGCGGGCGGCTTGAGGGAGAGAGAGGGGGGCGGCGCTATATAAAGGGGGCAGGGGTGGGACGGCCTTGGAGGAGGGGGCAGCCGGCGACGTGGCACGGTCGGAGTCCGACTCGGGCACGGGAGGAAGGCGGCGCAGCAGCTGGGCCAGCTGGGCTTCGGCCCAGTTCGCTTCGAAGTTTTTTTAAAAAACATTTTCCAAAAATACAAAAAATAGGAAAAGCTTAATAAAAATATTTTTAAAAATTCCAGAAAAATTCACATAATTCCCTCCTAATTAAATGGGCTAGTGAACATTTTTCTGGACCTAAATGCCTAAAATAAAAAAATAAACTTTTTAGTACAAATAAATAAATAAACACGTAATAAAATTGACTAAAATATATATTTATTCAAAAATAAATTTTCAACATTTCTTTACTCTTTTTGAAGAAGTCATATTATCTTCTCTCATTATTTTATTTATTTGAAATTACTGGAAAAATATTCTAAATAAATTTCTTTGATCCAATTTGCCTATTTTGAAAATTCAAAAATGAATTCTTGAGAAAAACCTCCAACTCTCTCAATTGGTCCTTGAGTTGCTTAAGGTTTCTAAGATCAAAATTCAAATAAAACGAATTCTAAAAATGCTCAAATGATGAATGCATCTAAATGATCTATATAACATCCAAATTGAAAATTGGGATGTTACATTGTTAGTCTCTTACACCGACACAATCCTCTAACCTTTGTAGCTAGCACTAACATTCTCTCGTGCATGCACACGCCCTCCCCCTCCCTCAACATTCTATCCATCGCGCACATTCATTTAGTTTCTTTAGGTAGTTCTCCCACGGTCTCCACAACTCCTTCTTTCCGACACACACCGATCTATAAACCTCTCTAGCGATGTCTGCCTACCACATAAACACACACTTTCCATCTCCTCCTTTCTCTGTCAATGCCTCATGTCTCTCATATGGTCCCACACACGTGTAAACTCTCGCCCCTCTTTTCATCGATCTCACAATCGCACACTCCTCCCCCCTATCTAGTAGGCCTCTCACACCACCTGCTAGCTCCATCCATCTTTCTCTACCCGTCTCTCTCGGCCTTATTTTCCTCTAACAAATGGATGTACACCGACCGATCTCCCACTATACATATAGCTAGCTAGGTCGTTTATAACTCGTTTTCCCCACACGCCGATTGATCTACCTCATTAGTTATGTCTCTCCCTTCCTACGACACACAACAATTGATCTACTGATCTAGTTAGTCATGCTTACCAAACACATATGGTCCCCCTTCATCATCCATGCATACCTCCCGACACATCTATCATGCACACGCACACACAGAAACACATCCCCTCTCTTCTTGATATTGCAATTGTACCCTCAGTTTGTCTAGCACGCCTATCCCACCATCTCGGAGAAGCAACTCCACCACTCCTCCGGCACTCTTCCTTTGTGTGTGTGTGTGTGTGTCTCTGTCCCAACCTTTTTCCCATCCTTCACATATGTATGGATGTCGACAGATCTCCCTCATGACATAGCTAGGTCTCTCCTTCTCAACACATATACGAGACAATCTACCTATCTAGTTAGGTCTATGCCACCCCCCTCTCCCACCCACACACACTGATACATCGAGCGCTCTGGTCATGTCTCCCTGCCACACACAAACTTGCCCTCTGCCCTCTGACGTTCTGGTAGGTCAGTCGCCCTATATCTTTGACATGCACACACACAATTTCGATGGCTCTCTTCATCGATCTCGCAACCACACACCTGATCGTCTCTTTGACTCTACCGATATCTATGACCCCTCCCTCCCTTCTCGTGGATCGCCCCTCTATATATGATATAGAGAGGCCTATATTTCACACACATTGCATGTGTCACATTTTTGTTCGAGATATCATCGACACATATTCCCACAAATACATTCACGAAATCACCCCCCACACACACATAACAACAAACACTCACGAACGCACACGCCATCTCTCTAGGTTTGTATGTCTCTCGCACACACCCATGTAGGTGGGGGACGTGGACGAAGAGAAGAGGTGCACGCACGGCACACTGATACGTCCATTTCGCATCATGCTTTTATATTGATATTTATTGCATTATGGAGTGTTATTACACCTTATGTCACAATACTTATGCCTATTCTCTCTTATTTTATAAGGTTTACATGAAGAGGGAGAATGCCGGTAGCTGGAATTCTAGGATGGAAAAGGAGCAAATATTAGAGACCTATTCTGTGCAACTCCAAAAGTCCTGAAACTCCACGGGAATTATTTTCAGAATATATAAAAAATATTGGGCGAAGAAAGTACCAGAGGGGGCCACCCACCGTCCACGAGGGTGGGGGCGCGCCCTACCCCCTGGGCGCGCCCCCTGCCTCGTGGGCGCCCTGGCAGCCCTCTGAGGCCCATCTTCTGCTATATGAGGTGTTTCGTCCTGGAAAAAATCATAAGCTAGCTCATGGGATGAAACTCCGCCACCACGAGGCGGAACCTTGGCAGGAATAATCTAGGGCTCCGACGGAGCTGTTCTGCCGGGGAAACTTCCCTCCGGGAGGGGGAAATCATCACCATCGTCATCACCATCGATCCTCTCATCGCGAGGGGGTCAATCTCCATCAACATCTTCACCAGCACCATCTCATCTCCAACCCTAGTTCATCTCTTGTATCCAATCTTTGTCTCAAAACCTCGGATTGGTACCCGTGGGTTGCTAGTAGTGTTAATTACTCCTTGTAGTTGATGCTAGTTGGTTTATTTGGTGGAAGATCATATGTTCAGATCCTTTATGCTTATTAATACCCCTCTAATTATGAATATGATTTGTGAGTAGTTACATTTGTTCCTGGGGACATGGGAGAAGTCTTACTATAAGTAGTCATGTGAATTTGGTATTCGTTCGATATTCTGATGAGATTATGTTGTCTCTCCTCTAGTGGTGTCATGTGAACATCGACTACATGACACTTCACCATTGTTTGGGACTAGAGGAGGGCATTGGGGAGTCATAAGTAGACGATGGGTTGCTAGAGTGACAGAAGATTAAACCCTAGTTTATGAGTTGCTTCATAAGGGGCTGATTTGGAACCATATGTTTCATGCTATGGTTAGGTTTACCTTAATACTTCTTTTGTAGTTGCGGATGCTTGCAATAGGGGTTAATCATAAGTGGGATTCTTGTCCAAGGAATGGCAGTACCCAAGCACTGGTCCACCCACATATCAAATTATCAAAGTACCGAACGCGAATCATATAAACGTGATGAATTCCCATGTGTCCTCGGGAGCGTTTTCCTTTATATAAGAGTTTGTCCAGGTTGTCCTTTGCTACAATAAGGATTGGGCCATCTTGCTGCACCTTATTTACTTTCATTACTTGTTACCCGTTACAAATTACCTAATCACAAAACTATCTGTTACCGATAATTTCAGTGCTTGTAGAGAATACCTTACTGAAAACTGCTTATCATTTCCTTCTTCTCCTCGTTGGGTTCGACACTCTTACTTATCGAAAGGACTATGATAGATCCCCTATACTTGTGGGTCATCAAGACTCTTTTCTGGCGCCATTGCCGGGGAGTGAAGCGCCTTTGGTAGGTGGAATTTGGCAAGGAAAAATTTATATAGTGTGCTGAAATTTACTGTCACTTGTTACTATGGAACATAATCCTTTGAGGGGCTTGTTCGGGGTATCTTCACCACGACCAGTAGAGCAAAGAGTTGCTCCTCAACCTACTCAACCTACTGAAAATGTTTACATTGAAATTCCTTCGGGTATGATAGAGAAACTGCTAGCTAATCCTTTTACAAGAGATGGAACATTGCATCCTGATTTGCACCTAATCTATGTGGATGAAGTTTGTGGATTATTTAAGCTTGCAGGTATGCCCGAGGATGTTATCAAGAAGAAGGTCTTCCCTTTGTCTTTTAAGGGAAATGCATTGACATGGTTTAGGCTATGTGATGATATGGGATCATGGAACAACAACCGATTGAAATTGGAATTTCATCAGAAGTTTTATCCTATGCATCTTGTTCATCGTGATCGTAATTATATATAAAAATTTTTGGCCTCGTGAAGGAGAAACCATCACTCAAGCTTGGGGGAGGCTTAAGTCAATGTTATATTCATGCCCCAATCATGAGCTTTCAAGATAAATTATTATTCAAAAAAATTATGCTTGGCTTTCTCTCGACAATCACTCCATGCTCGATGCTTCTTGTACTGGCTCTTTTATGATGAAGACTATTGAATTCAAATGGGATTTATTGGAAAGAATTAAACACAACTCTGAAGATTGGGATCTCGGTGAAGGTAAGGAGTCAGGTATAACACCTAAGTTTGATTGTGTTAAATCTTTTATGGTTACTGATGCTTTCTGTGAATTTAGCACTAAATATGGACTTGACTCTGAGATAGTAGCTTCTTTCTGTGAATCCTTTGCCACTCATGTTGATCTCCCCAAGGAGAAGTGGTTTAAATATAATACTCCCATTGAAGTAAAAGTAGTTGCACCTATTAAAGTTGAAGAAAATACTATCACTTATAATGATTCTGTTGTTCCTACTGCTTATATTGAGAAACCACCTTTCCAAGTTAGAATAAAGGATCATGCTAAAGCTTCAACTGTGGTTCGTAACAGTAATACTAGAACACCTACTCCCTCGAAGCAAATTAAAGTTGAACCTAGTGTTGCTATGGTTAAAGATCTCTTGGCTGATAATATTGATGGGCATGTTGTTTACTTCTGTGATGAAGCTGCTAGAATTGCTAGACCTGATACCAAAAATAAGCATACACCTGTTGTAGGCATGCATGTTATTTCAGTTAGAATAGGAGATCATTGCTACCATGGCTTATGTGATATGCGTGCTAGTGCAAGTGCAATACCTCATTCCTTATATAAAGAAATTATGCATGATATTACACCTGCTGAGATAGAGGAAATTGATGTTACAATTAAGCTTGCCAATAGAGACACTATTTCACTAGTTGGGATTGTTAGAGATGTTGAAGTCTTGTGTGGGAAAGTTAAATATCCTGCTGATTTTCTTGTTCTTGGTTCCCCACAAGATGACTTTTGTCCCATTATATTTGGTAGACCCTTCTTGAATACTATTAATGCTAGGCTAGATTGTAAGAAGGATATTGTTACTATTGGTTTAGGGGATATGTCTCATGAGTTTAATTTTGCAAAATTTCGTAGACAACCCCATCATAAAGAATCGCCTAGGAAAGATGAAATCCTAGGTCTTGCTTCCATTTTCTTGCCTCCTAATGATCCTTTAGAACAATATTTGCTAGACCATGAAAATGATATGTTTGTGAATGAAAGAAGGGAAATAGATGAACTGTTCTTTAAACAGGGACCTATTTTGAAACACAACTTGCCTGTTGAAATCCTAGGGGATCCTCCTCCACCCAAGGGTGATCCCGTGTTTGAGCTTAAACCTTTGCCCGATACTCTTAAATATTCTTATCTTGATGAGAAAGAGATATATACTATTATTATTAGTGCTAACCTTTCAGAGCATGAAGAAAAGAAATTATTGAAAACTCTGAAGAAGCACCTGGCTGCTATTGGATATACTCTTGATGATCTTAAGGGCATTAGTCCCACTCTATGCCAGCAGAAAATAAAATTGGAGGAAGACGCGAAACCGATTGTTGATCACCAATGATGGTTAAATCCTAAGATGAAAGAAGTGGTAAGAAAAGAAATATTGAAGCTTCAAGAGGCAGGTATAATTTATCCCGTTGCTGATAGTAAGTGGGTAAGTCATGTCCATTGTGACCCTAAGAAGGGAGGTATTACCATTGTTCCTAATGATAAATATGAATAGATCCCACAAAGAATTGTTATAGGTTATAGAATGGTAATTGATTTCCGCAAATTAAATAAAGCTACTAAAAAGGATCATTACCGTTTACCTTTTATTGATCAAATGCTAGAAAGATTATCCAAACATACACATTTTTGCTTTCTAGATGGTTATTCTGGTTTCTCTCAAATACCTATGTCAAAAGAGGATCAAGAAAAGACAACTTTTACTTGCCCTTTTGGTACCTTTGCCTATAGACGTATGCCTTTTGGTTTATGCAATGCACCTGCTACCTTTCAAAGATGTATGACTGCTATATTCTCTGACTTTTGTGCAAAGATTGTTGAGGTTTTCATGGATGATTTCTTCGTATATGGAACTTCTTTTGATGATTGCTTAAGCAACCTTGATCGAGTTTTGCAGAGATGTGAAGAAACTAATCTTGTCTTGAATTGGGAAAAGTGACACTTTACGGTTAATGAAGGTACTATCTTGGGCATAAAATTTCTGAAAGAGGTATTGAAGTTGATAAAGCTAAGGTTGATGCTATTGAAAAGATGTCATGTCCTAAGGACATTAAAGGTATAAGAAGCTTCCTTGGTCATGCTGGTTTTTATAGGAGGTTCATTAAGGACTTCTCTAACATTTCTCGGCCTCTAACTAATCTCTTAAAAAAAGATGTTCCCTTTGTCTTTGATGATGATTATGTAGAAGCTTTTGAAATACTTAAGAAAGCTTTGATTTCTGCACCTATTGTTCAACCTCCTGATTGGAATTTACCATTTGAAATTACGTGTGATGCTAGTGATTATGCTGTAGGGGCTGTTCTAGGACAAAGGGTTGATAAGAAATTAAATGTTATCCAATATGCTAGTAAGATTCTAGACAGTGCCCAGAGAAATTATGCTACTACTGAAAAAGAATTTTTAGGAGTTGTATTTGCTTATGATAAGTTCAGACCTTATATTGCTGATTCTAAAGTAACTGTTCACACTGATCATGCTGCTATTAAATATCTTATGTAAAATAAAGATGCTAAACCTAGACTTATTAGATGGGTTCTCTTGCTTCAAGAATTTGATTTGCATATTATTGATAGAAAGGGAGCTAAGAACCCCGTTGCAGACAACTTGTCTAGGTTAGAGAATGTTCTTGATGACCCACTACCTATTGATGATAGCTTTCCTGATGAACAATTAGCTGTCATAAATGCATCTTGTACTGCTCCATGGTATGCTGATTATGCTAATTATATTGCTGCTAAATTTATACCACCTAGTTTCACATACCGGCAAAATAAAAAGTTCTTATATGACTTAAGACATTACTTTTGGGATGACCCACACCTTTATAAAGAAGGAGTAGATCGTATTATTAGATGTTGTGTACCTGAGCATGAACAGAAACAGATCCTATGCAAGTGTCACTCCGAGGCTTATGGAGGACACCATGCTGGAGATAGAACTGCACATAAGGTATTGCAATCCGGTTTTTATCCGCCTACTCTCTTCAAAGATGCCCGTAAGTTTGTCTTGTCTTGTGATGAATGTCAAAGAATTTGTAATATTAGTAGACATCAAGAAATGCCTATGAATTATTCACTTGATATTGAACCATTTGATGTTTGGGGCTTTGATTATATTGGACCGTTTCCTTCCTCTAATGGGTATACACATATTTTAGTTGCTGTTGATTATGTTACTAAGTGGGTAGAAGCTATTCCAAGTAGGAGTGCTGATCATAACACCTCTATTAAGATGCTTAAAGAAGTTATTTTTCCGAGGTTTGGAGTCCCTAGATATTTAATGACTGATGGTGGTTCACATTTTTTCATGGTGCTTTCCGTAAAATGCTTGCTAAGTATGATGTCAATCATAGAATTGCATCTCCATATCACCCACAGTCTAGTGGGCAAGTAGAACTGAGTAATAGAGAGCTTAAATTAATTTTGCAAAAAACTGTTAATAGATCTAGAAAGAATTGGTCCAAGAAACTTGATGATGCATTATGGCCTTATAGAACTGCATATAAAAATCCTATGGGTATGTCTCTGTATAAGATGGTTTATGGAAAAGCATGCCTCTTGAACTAGAACATAAGGCATATTGGGGCATTAAAGAGCTCAATTATTATTTCAAACTTGCCGGTGAGAAGAGGCTTTTTGACATTAGCTCACTTGATGAATGGAGAACCCAGGCTTATGAGAATGCCAAATTGTTTAAAGAAAAAGTTAAAAGGTGGAATGACAAAAGGATACAAAAACGTGAGTTTAATGTAGGTGATTATGTACTGTTATACAACTCTCGTTTAAGATTTTTTGCAGGCAAACTCCTCTCAAAATGGGAAGGTCCTTACATTATCGAGGAGGTCTATCGTTTCGGTGCCATAAAAATCAACAACTTTGAAGGTACAAATCCAAGGGTGGTGAACGGTCAAATAATCAAACATTATATCTCGGGTAATCCTATAAATGTTGAAACTAATGTAATTGAAACTGTAACCCCGGAGGAATACATAAGGGACACTTTCCAGAACATTTCAGACTCCGAAAAGGAAGAGGTATGTGGAATAGTAAGTAAACCGACTCCAAAACAGTTCTAATAGCAATTTTTCTCCGTTTTGGAATATTTAATAAAATAGGAAAATAAGAAGCAGTCCGGGAAGGCCACGAGGGTGGAGGGCGCACCGAACCCCCTGGGCGCGCCCCCTGCCTCGTGGGCACCTCATGTGCTCTCTGGACTCCGTTTTCTTGCATGATACTTCTTTTGGTTGGTAAAAAATCATTATATAATCTCCCGAAGGTTTTGACCACCGTATGACACAAATATCATTTGTTTTGTTTTGAGTTGTTTCTGCTGCTGATATAGAGCAAGATGTCTTCTCAAGAGTCAGTCAGGGAGAGTCGGGTGTCTCATCCGACACCGGGACCAAGAGCAAACAGCAATCCTGACCACTTTGAGCCATCAACTAAGGAAGAGATGGAGGCTGACTTGAAAAGGATAGATGCCATGGAGGGGGATGAAGAAGTTACTTCTCGTTTCCAAGCTGGATTCATGATGGGGGGACTACAGATCTCAGCTATTCCAAACTCGGTCATCCCTTCCAATGTTAGATTTCTTTCTTATGAAAATATGAAAAAGAGTGTTACTTGTTCTCCCGCAGCTATGCAACATCCTTGGGTGAAAGGAGCTTTAGCCATCACGGGAAAGCTCCGTAAGGAAATAATGGACCTCAAGCAGCAACTCAATAAGCTCGCGGAACAGAATCGTATCCTGAGGGGTATCATCGCCAAGAAAATCACATCACCACCCCCTGAGGGGTATCATCGCCAAGAATATCACATCACCACCCCCGAAGAAAGAGACATAAGCACATGGGTATGGGCACTCCCCTTGGCAACTGCCAAGCTTGGGAGAGTGCCCCGGTATCGTATCACCATCACAATTTTATCTTTACCATTTTTATTAGTTCGATCGTTTTGATAATATCTTGATCTAGTAGAATAAAGCTTTAGTATGATCTAGTTTTGAGTTTTGCTTTATGATCCTCCTATGTAATCGAGTCTGTGAGCTATATATAATAAAGATTAGTGTTGATTCAAGGGCTTGATTATCTTGCTATGATCTTGAGGGGATAAAAATAAAAGAGAAAGAATAAAAAGAAATAAAGGGATCGTATGGACCTTATGGAGAGTAATGACTTCACATATAAAGAGTATGATGAATAAAAAATGTTGAGAGTTGACAAGCATAGTTTTGGTCATCGTTGCAATTAATAGGAAGTAATAAATAAAGAAAGGTTTTCACATATAAATATACTATCTTGTACATCTTTTATGATTGTGAGCACTCATTAAAATATGACATGCTAAGGAGTTGATGTTGGACAAGGAAGACAACGTAATGGGTTATGTTTTCTTACATCTGAAATAAATTATATTGTCATGGATCATCCAACATGTTGAGCTTGCCTTTCCCTCTCATGCTAGCCAAATTATTTGCACCAAGTAGAGATACTACTTGTGCTTCCAAATATCCTTAAACCCAGTTTTGCCATGAGAGTCCACCATATATACCTATGGATTGAGTAAGATCCTCCAATTAAGTTGTCATCGTTGCACGCAATAAAAATTGCTCTCTAAATATGTCTGACTTATTAGTGTGAAGAAAATAAGCTTTGTACGATCTTGTGATGTGGAAGAAATAAAAGTGACGGACTGCATAATAAAGGCCATATCACAAGTGGCAATATAAAGTGACGTTCTTTCGCATTAAGATTTTGTGCATCCAACCATAAAAGCACATGACAACCTCTGCTTCCCTCTGCGAAGGGCCTATCATTTATTCTTGTCTTATACTTCATACAAGAGTCATGGTGATCTTCACCTTTCCTTTTTACGTTTTATCCTTTGGCAAGCACAATGTGTTGGAAAGATATAGATATATATAGCTAATTGGATGTGAGTTTTCATGAACTATTATTGTTGACATTACCCTTGAGGTAAAAGGTTGCGAGGAAAAACTATAAGCCCCTATCTTTCTCTGTGTCCGATTAAAACTTCGTACCCATAAATATTGCGTGAGTGTTAGCAATTGTGAAAGACTAAATGATAGTTGAGTATGTGGACTTGCTGAAAAGCTCTTATATTGACTCTTTCCGATGTTATGATAAATTGCAATTGCTTCAATGACTGAGATTATAGTTTGTTAGTTTTCAATGAAGTTTATGATTCGTACTTGAAACTGTGAATGAATTGTTACTTTAGCATAAGAGATCATATGATAATATATATATATATGTTGCTGTTATAACAATGATCATGATGCCCTCATGTCCGTATTTTATTTTATCATCACCTCTATCTCTAAACATGTGGACTTATTTTTCGATTTTGGCTTTTGCTTGAGGACAAGCGAGGTCTAAGCTTGGGGAGTTGATACGTCATTTTTGCATCATGCTTTTATATTGATATTTACTGCATTATGGGCTGTTATTACACCTTATGTCACAATACTTATGCCTATTCTCTCTTATTTTATAAGGTTTACATGAAGAGGGAGAATGCCGGCAGCTGGAATTCTGGGCTAGAAAAGGAGCAAATATTAGAGGCCTATTCTGCACAACTCCAAAAGTCCTGAAACTCCACGGGAATTATTTTCAGAATATATAGAAAATATTGGGTGAAGAAAGTACCAGAGGGGGGCCACCCACCTTCCACGAGGGTGGGGGCGCGCCCTGCCCCCTGGGTGCGCCCCCTGCCTCGTGGGCCCCCTCGCAGCCCTCTGATGCTCATCTCCTGCTATACGAGGTCTTTCGTCCTGGAAAAAATCATAAGCTAGCTCACGGGATGAAACTCCGCTTCCACGAGACGGAACCTTGGCGGTACCAATCTAGGGCTCCGGCGGAGCTGTTCTACCGGGGAAACTTCCCTTCGGGAGGGGGAAATCATCACCATCGTCATCACCATCGATCCTCTCATCGGGAGGGGGTCAATCTCCATCAACATCTTCACCATCACCATCTCATCTCCAACCCTAGGTCATCTCTTGTATCCAACCTTTGTCTCAAAACCTCAGATTGGTACCTGTGGGTTGCTAGTAGTGTTAATTACTCCTTGTAGTTGACGCTAGTTGGTTTATTCGATGGAAGATCATATGTTCAGATCCTTTATCATATTAACACCCCTCTGATTATGAACATGAATATGATTTGTGAGTAGTTATGTTTGTTCCTGAGGACATGGGAGAATTCTTGCTATAAGTAGTCATGTGAATTTGGTATTCGATCGATATTTTGATGAGATGTATGTTGTATCTCCTCTAGGTGTCATGTGAACGTCGACTACATAACACTTCACCATTGTTTGGGCCTAGAGGCGGGCATTGGGGAGTAATAAGTAGATGATGGGTTGCTAGAGTGACAGAAGCTTAAACCCTAGTTTATGAGTTGCTTCGTAAGGGGCTGATTTGGATCCATATGTTTCATGATATGGTTAGGTTTACCTTAATACTTCTTTTGTAGTTGTGGATGCTTGCAATAGGGGTTAATCATAAGTGGGATGCTTGTCCAAGGAAGGGCAGTACCCAAGCACCGGTCCACCCAAATATCAAATTATCAAAGTACCGAATGCAAATCATATGAACGTGATGAAAACTAGCTTGACGATAGTTCCCATGTGTCCTCGGGAGCGCTTTCCTTTATATAAGAGTTTGTCCAGGTTTGTCTTTTGTACCAAAAGGATTGGGCCATCTTGCTGCACCTTATTTACTTTCATTACTTGTTACTGAAAGTGCAACTATCCCTGGGTGGTTTTGGTAATTCCTAACAACATATAACTCATTGAGCTAATGCTATTTTAAGATAAATATTTCAGGAAAGCACAATGACTGGAATGGCATGGATTAGAAAGTGGACCCCTCAAAATGCTAAGGACAAAAGATTGGCTCAAGCTCAAAGCACAAGACTCTACATTTTACTTTTAGTGATCCAAGATCACATTGAGTCCATAGGAAAAGCCAATACTATTAAAAGGGGGTGAGGTGTTTCTTAATGAGTTACTTGCTCAAAATGCTTAGTGATGTGCTCAAAAAACCCTCAACTACTTTCTCATATCCACATATGTCCCAAACTAAAAGTCAAACTCGGCCCCACCGAAATCTTCTATCTGGCGCCATCGAGTTCACCTGACATAGCCACTGCCACAAACCCTAGTCACTTCGGTCTCACCGATAGGGATCTCGGTCTCACCGAGATGGGATTGCAACCTCTCTGTTTCCCTTTGTAACATTTCGGTCCAACCGAGATAAGCGATCGGTCCCACCAAGATTGCAATGCAAACTCTCTGTTTCCCCTTCATAACGTTTTGGTCTAACCGAGATGAGTGAATTGATCCCACCGAGTTTGCCTGACCAACTCTCTGTTTGTCTATTACCAAAATTGGTCCCACCGAGTTTGTGTAATCGGTCTCACCGAGATTACATTATGCCCTAACCCTAATGGAATCGGTCCCACCGAGTTGACACGTCGGTCCCACCGAAAATCCTAACGTTCACATTTTGAACTAAATCGGCTCGACCGAGTTTTATAATTTGGTCCCACCGAGTTTGGTGATTTGTGTGGAACTGTTAGATTTTGTGTGGAGGCTATATATACCCCCTCCACCCACTCTTCATTCGTGGAGAGACCCATCAGAATATGCCTACACTTCCAACATACATTTTCTGAGAGAGAACCACCTACACTTTTGTTGAGGTCAAGATATTCCACTCCAACCACATAAATCTTGATCTCTAGCCTTCCCCAAGTTGCTTTCCACTCAAATCTTCTTTCTACCAAATCCAATCCTATGAGACATAGTTGAGTGTTGGGGATACTATCAGTTGAAGCACAAGAGCAAGGAGTTCATCATCAACACACCATCTATTACCTTTTGGAGAGTGGTGTCTCCTAGATTGGTTAGGTGTCACTTGGGAGACTCCGTCAAGATTGTGGAGTTGAACCAAGGAGTTTGTACGGGCAAGGAGATCACCTACTTCATGAAGATCTACCCTAGTGAGGCAAGTCCTTCGTGGGCGATGTCCATGGTGGGATAGACAAGGTTGCTTCTTCGTGGACCCTTCATGGGTGGAGCCCTCCGTGGACTCACGCAACCGTAAACCTTCATGGGTCGAAGTCTCCATCAACGTGGATGTACGATAGCACCACCTGTCGGAACCACGCCAAAAATCTTCATGTCTACATTGCGTTTTCTCCCTCCAAACTCCTCCCTTTACCTTCATATGCAATTAGTTTACATTCCGCTGCTATACTCTTAGAATTGCATGTGTACATTGATTACTTGAATTGTGCTAAGTTGCTAAAATCTGCCAAGACTTAAAATTGGGAAAAGGCTAGATTTTTATTTGGTCAAGTAGTCTAATCACCCGCCCTCTAGACATACTTTCGATCCTACAAGTGGTATCAGAGCTTTGGTCTCCATTTTCCTTCATTTCCATAGCTTTTGGTGATCATAGCCTTGGTTTCACAACCTGGGAGAGTATGGCGTCTAGTGAGGGAAATTACCACCGCAGAGGTCGTTACTTTGATGGTACTAATTTTGATAGTTGGAAGCATAAGATGAAAATGCATATACTTGGACATAACCCCATTGTTTGGGCTATCGTGTGTATTGGCTTGCAAGATGAATTCTTTGATGGGAGAGAACCGAATCGTGAAGCTACCGCAGAAGAATTGAAGATGTTGCAATACAATGCTCAAGCTTGTGATATTCTCTTCAACGGATTGTGCCCCGAAGAATTCAACAAAATCAACCATCTTGAGAATGCAAAGGAAATTTGGGATACTTTGATTGATATGCACAAAGGTACCGACTCCGTCAAGGAATCCAAATTGGATGTGCTTCAAAGTCAACTTGACAAGTTCAAAATGAAGGATGGTGAAGGTGTCACTGAAATGTACTCTAGGCTTGCTCTTATCACAAATGAGATTGCCGGCTTAGGAAGTGAAGAGATGACCGATAGATTCATCATCAAGAAGATCCTAAGAGCCTTGGATGGAAAATATGATACCATGTGCACATTGATCCAAATGATGCCCAATTACAAAGATCTCAAGCCAATGGAAGTCATTGGAAGAATTATTGCTCATGAGATGTCACTCAAGGATAAGGAAGAGCTTCACAACAAGTCAAGTGGTGCTTACAAAGCCTCATGTGATGCTCCCACATCATCAAGTGAGAAACCTTCAACAAATAATTGAGCCTAATGGTGAACAACTTCAACAAGTTTTACAAGAATAGAAGCAAGGAAAGAAGTTCCAAGTAAAAGTCCTACAATTACAAAATATCTTCTAGTCGTGAGCGCAATTGCTACAATTGTGGAAGACCCGTACACTATTCCAATGAGTGTACGGCTCCCTACAAAGAAGAGAAGATTCTCCTAAAAGAAGTATAAGGGAAGAATCACCACCAAGAGAGAGAAGGACTAGAGATGATCGTTATGAACGAAGAACATCATGGAGAAGCAAGGATTCGGAAAGGAAGGACAAGTCATGAAAGAGCTACACAAAATGAAGACATCAAGCTCATGTTGGCAAATGGGTATCCGGCTCCGACTCCGAGAATCACTCCGAAAGAAGTTATCACTCCGACTCCGAATATACTCAAGATGAAGGTGTTGTCGGTCTAGCACTTGTGTCAACCAACTCCTACGACATATTTGAGTCACTAAATGAAGGAATTGGAAGATTCTTCATGGCTAAAGGTCCAAAGGTATCACACCCCGAGTATGTTGATTTCAATAGTGATGAAGATGATTTGCTAGGTGATGACGATTTACTTGTGTACCATCCCAAATTTTCAATTTGGAATGTTATACAAAGATCATTCTTGCATATCATATTTTATTGCATTTCGTCTCGTGATCCTCGAAATCCTAAGCAACTCAAGGACCCTCGGAGAGAGTTGGGGATTTCCCAGATTTCATATTTGATTTTTATCAAATATTGAAACGAGGACTTTTGGTTTTAATTATTTTTCTCTCTGAAAATATTTCATATTAAAATATATGAGAGGAGATAATATGACTTCTCCAAAATAATTGAAATATTGGAGGAAAAATATTAAAATCAATTTTTTCTCTTATTTGGATTTTATTGCAATTTTGTTTGCATTAGAAAAACTGCACGTTTCCAAAATTGCAGTTTAGGGCCAAGAAAATGTTCCTGTCGTTCTATATATTTTATTTAGACGGAGAAAATTTGTTTTGGCATTTTTTGAATTTTATTTTATTTTCTAGGATTTTTTTTAGCTTCGGCGGAATTATTTATAAAAAACGCGCCTAGGCCTAGCTAGGCCGAAGCCCAGCGCTGGCCCAGCTCCCCGCGCCGTCGTCTCCTAGCGGGAGACCGCGCCGCCGTAGCCGCCGAACAGGAGTCCGGCTCGGACTCCGTTGCCGCGCTGTGCCCCCTCCCCCAAGGCACCACGCCCCTCCTTAAAAGCCGACCCAGCCGCCCCACCCCGCCGCAAGCCGCTGCGCCGCCCGCCGCCCTCGCCCGCACCGCGCCGCCTCGCCACCTTTGCCACTGCCACGCCGCCCCTCTCCGGGAGCCGCCGAAGCCGCCTGTTGCCCGCGCCGCCACCGCCCCGCATAGCGCCGCCCCTTGCCGGAGCCGCCGCCGTGCCGGACCTCGCCGGAGGTTAGTGCCGTTCGGTTTTTTTTGAAAACCGGTTTGGTTTTCGTTAAGAAACCCTAGTTGTTTTTTCGGTTCGCCTGTTTTTTTCGGTTTTTCTTTTTAGCGGACGTTCGTCCGGATGTTCGTTTTAACGAACGGTTTTCGTCCGTTAGTTACAGATAATGAACGCTCGTTCGTTAGCCTATTCGTCGGTTTTCTTTTTATTGGATTATTCCGCGATTATTTCTGATCGCGATTTCTGATCCGATTTTCGTTCTAGTTTATCTTTTCGCTCGTTAGTCGGAATCAGGCAATTCAAACGCCTAGATCTTCGTCTCAAGACCCTCTTTCCGCTTAACCAACTTGCACAAGTTTTTGCTACTGTAAAATTTGACCTAGGTTCAGATTAGTAAACGGATCTTGTTTCTTGCGCCGTTTGAGTTTTGTTGCTCCGTTTGATTTGATTCTTTTTGCAAACCGGAGTTCTTAAGTTGAACTTTCTGGTTAGATCCTCTTATTTGATATTTACCCGTGTTTCTTTGCTTGATTGCTTATGTATGCTATTGTTTGTTTGCGATAGAATTCCCGGAGTGCGAAGCGTGTTATTTGGAGTCTCTAGGTTTCGTGGATCGTCAGCAAGGCAAGTAACACTTTGATCATATCCCTTTATCACCCAGTTTTTATGCATTAGTTCCAATCCTCAAACATTGCATGGTTAGGATGTCATTAACATGTGGGTTGGGAAGTAGTTGATGAGGTAGAACCTATTGCCCTGTTACATTCAAACCCTTGGGAGTTACTTCTACGCGTTGCTTATATTGCTATGCTATGCTCGTAGACGTGGTTTGGGTGAGTGAAATCCATGATAGATGTGAGATTGTTAATTAATGGTTCAACTTAAGGTGGCAACTTAAATACACATCTGGGTGGATTGAGGCACCTGGAGTACCCAGTGTTGCCTGTATTTTTGGAAATCCCGGAGTACCCGTGTGATCTTCCTATGGACCGCCACCCAGGCTCAAAGGGAACTGAGATGATTCATGCTAGAAACTTCCGTGTGCAGCCACATGCTATTATGGGCTCTAGCATAGTTGAGTAAGTTACGTGAAGCTCTTGAAGAGGTGGATCAGCAGGTAGTGGGATTGTAGGTTTGGTATGGTCTGCCCGGAGTAGAGAGTTAATGTTTCTGAAAGACTGTGTCTCGGTCATCCGTTTCTCAAACACCATGTAGTGAGAGAAATCCAACAGAGGCGATCGAGTCTTGTGGGGTAAAGTGCGCAAACCTCTGCAGAGTGTATAAACTAATCATGGTTAGCCGTGTCCCCGGCTATGGACAAATCTTGAGTATCTAGTACTTGGAGTATCTTAAGTATCTCATCACTCTAATCTAATATTGTTGGGTTAATAATTACTTTAATTGGGATTGAGTTGGAGGAACCTTCTCAATAATGTTTCAACTACCATGATAGTTAAATAAAATATATTCCTTTGTTGTAGGGAAAAATTGGCTTTTCGCAAAAACTATAACCCTAGAGCTTTCCACCAGCCAAATATGCATGTAGTGATAGCATTATTTCGTTCTTGCTCTACTGTGTTATTTTGCTAGCATATTCCATGTGCTGACCCGTTTCGGGCTGCAACGTATTATGTTGCAGACTTTTCAGACGAGGAGTAAGGTTCGTTAGGCCATTGCCGTGCAGCTCAGCTATGTCATTGGAGTTGATGGACTCACTTTATCTTCCAAGCCTTCCGCTATTATCGTATTAGATAGCCTTAAGCCATATTTATTGTAATAAGTTCTCTTTGGAGACATTCGATGTAATAAGTGTGTGATTGCTACTCTGTTATAAATCCTTGAGTGTTGTGTGTGTCAGAATTACCGATCCAGGGATGACACTGAAGCACAGAGACTTGACCGTTTGAGGTCGGGTCGCTACAAGATGGTATCAGAGCACACGCTGAATGTAGGACACGACCACTAAGCTACAGCCATAGATTACTATTCTCTTCTCATCTCTGACTCCTCTCCATTTTCTACTCTTTAGGATGGCGGATGCAAGGAACAAGTTTGCACAACCAGAGGAAGAATCACCTTTTGGACGACACCTGAAGGAAGTCACTAGGTACCTGAACATAGGAATACCAAGCTTCACCGGGACCTACAAAGCCACTTTACCAGAAGAGGAGTGATGGATGATTCAAGTTCAAGTTCCAGGAAGGACCTTCATGCCAGTCACTAAACCCATAGAGTTTTCCTTCGATGCACCAACCTGGAGTCTAGGAAAGAGTATGGCAGCTCACATCACCATGGGATGCATTGGAGAAGTTTATCAAAAGGCGCTTAAAGACACTATCTACCAGATTTGTGGGCGCCGAGACGAGCAATGGGAGATGATCAGCACCAGGAAGGATAGATCAATTGAAGCTTCAATCTAGGAACTAAATCAACACATTCGACGCCAGGAGAACCAGATGTGCGCAGGCATTGTAGATCTGAAGAAGGCAATGACTAGGATTGTGGAACTGGAGGAAGAACTCAAGGCTACACGTGAAGATTATGAGGAGGAAATCGTCATACTAGTGGACAAGAATGACGACCTGCTTAAGAAGATCAGAATATTCATGGGAGACCCCACACGAGTAGAAGAAGACGAAGAACCCAAGGAGATTCGCCCGGAGGACTACATCATCATCGATGACACCGACTCTAACCTGAGCGATGATGACTTTGAAGACGAAGCTGGAGCAGATATCATGGAGTCTGCAACCGAGGAATATTTTTAGTAGACCACCATATCAGTAGTAGTATTCCACCATGTAAATAGAGTAGTCCGAGCACTTTTGCGATAGTTAGACCGATTGTATGACTTGATTGATTGATTGATTGAGTGAAATGTTTGTGTTTGTCTCGTGTGCATATGGGTAGTGCTTTCTCATTACACCTCATTCTATTCTAATCTCTCCCCTCTATACCCATCAGATGCCTCCGAGACGTGACCTCGGATTTTCTTTCCCACCGGAGCTCACTCAGTTGATTCAGGAGCAGAATACCCTGATGCAGTTGTTAGTTCAGAACCAAGGCAACAACAACAACAATCCGCCACCACCACCACCACCGGTTGAAAACTTAGCCTGTTTTCTGAGGTTGCAGCCTCCGGTGTTTTCCATTAGCACCGAGCCTATAGTAGCAGATGATTCACTACAAAAAAAAGACACATCCATGACATTTTGGGCCGAACGAAAAAAAAATTATGTCATACATATGACACTTCTATGACGATAATTGTGACAAAACCCGGTATCATCATAGATGTGGTGGGCTCCTACTTCTATGACAAAACATCATGACAGAAAATGGGCTTTTCATCCTGGGTGGGCCGGAGATGCAGCTGCATGACATTCTTTGGGCCGTCCATGACGGAAAAAACCATGGTAGAAGCGAGGGGGAGGAAAATTTCGGGGAGTTCCCGGTTACGGTGGGAGGACGGGGGCCGAGCGATGCGCGTTTCTCTCGTCACGTACGCACGTGTGTGCGTGGCGTTGGCTCTAACTGAACCCGAGCGAGGCGTTGGGCTCTAACTAAACCCGAGCGATTGCACTGCAGGCTACGTGTTACTAAACCTGAGCGATCGATCGATGGATGTTAACTGAACCCGATCGAGCGATTCCTTCGCTACTGCTACTAACTGAAGTCGATCGATGCTGCCTCTGGGATGAACAGTGAGTGTTGCGGCGGGGTTTGGATGAACAGTGAGCGGTGGCGTTGCCTCTGGATGAACAGGACCCCGTGGTGTGGTGGAGGGCTGGATGAACAGTAGACGATGGAGGAGTGCCTGTGGAGGGGTGGTTGAATAGGACCCCGTGGTGTGGAGGGCTAGATGAACAGTAGACGGTGGAGGGGTGCCCGTGGAGGGGTGGTTGAATAGGACCCCGTGGTGTGGAGGGCTAGATGAACAGTAGACGGTGGAGGGGTGCCCGTGGAGGGGTGGTTGAATAGGACCCCGTGGTGTGGAGGGCTAGATGAACAGTAGACGGTGGAGGGGTGCCCGTGGAGGGGTGGTTGAATAGGACCCCGTGGTGTGGAGGGCTAGATGAACAGTAGACGGTGGAGGGGTGCCCGTGGAGGGGTGGTTGAATAGGACCCCGTGGTGTGGAGGGCTGGATGAACAGTAGACGGTGGAGGGGTGGTTGAACAGTAGCCGGTGGAGTAGCGCGCGGTGGAGGATGGATGAACAGGAGCCCGTGGAGGCTAGATGAACAGGAGCCCGTGGAGGCTGGAGGAGGTCGACGGTGGAGATGAACAGTATCCCGTGGAGTCCCGTTTTGCGGTACGCCACACCCCTCCCGATGAACAGGACCCCCGTTTCGACCGTAGCGCTCCAACACAAGTCCGTTTCCTCCATTTTGCGATACGCCACACCCCTCCCGATCAACAGGACCCCCGTTTCGACCGTAGGAGGTCCGTTTCCTCCGTTTTGCGGTACGCCACACCCCTCCCGATCAACAGGACCCCCGTTTCGACCGTAGGAGGTCCGTTTCCTCCGTTTTGCGGTACGCAACACCCCTCCCGATGAACAGGATCCCATTTCTAACGTGGCCGGTCGAACACAAGGCCGTTTCCTCCGTTCTGCGGTACGCCATGCCTCGTTTCCATCGCTTGTTCCGTCCAAGCCCTCCCGATGTACATGATGCATTCCGTTGCCTCCCGATGAACATGGCGCATTCCGTTGCCTCCCTATGAACACGACGCATTCTGTTTCCTCCCCATGAACACGACGCATTCCGTTGCCTCCCCATGAACACGATGACGATGTTGTTTCTCCGTTCTGACCCAGCCATGTACACGAGCCCTCGCCGTACGTATGCACGAGTAGGCATTCGAGACCCCACCCGTATGTACACATACGTGGCCGTATTTTCTTTCTTGCACCCTGATCGATGTACGTACATGTACATGCTACGTGCGCGCCTCTACTACGACACGTGCGCGCCTCTACATCGACCAGTATATATGTATGTACACGTTCGCGACCAGAATGACAACGCTACGTACGCTTCGATCAGGTGGGTCTCAACTATCAGGCACTTCCTTGCGTGTGAAGATGTAGCTGGTGGGTCCCAGCAGTCAGGGGGGCGAATCATTTTTTTTTCGAACGCACTTCCTTGCGTGCAAAGGTGTAGCTGGTGGGTCCCAGCAGTCAGGGGGGAAACGTTTTTTTGCAAAATACGGTGGCTGTTACTGAACCCGAGCGATCGATCGATGGCTGTTAACTGAACCCGATCGAGCGATTGCTTCGCTACTGCTGCTAACTGAAGCCGATCGATGCTGCCTCTGGATGAACAGTGAGCATTGTGGAGGGGTTTGGATGAACAGTTCTCGGTGGGGGTGGATGAACAGGACCCCGTGGTGTTGCCTCTGGATGAACAGGACCCCAATCGATCGAGCCGGTTGGGGCTGGATGAACAGGACCCCGTGGAGGGCTGGATGAACAGGACCACCCCGTGGAGGGCAGGATGAACAGTAGACGGTGGAGGGCAGGATGAATAGTAGCCCGTGGAGGGGTGGTTGAACAGGAGCCCGTGGAGAGGGCTGGTTGAACAGTAGCCGGTGGAGTAGCGCGCGGTGGAGGCTGGATGAACAGGAGCCCGTGGATGAACAGTCGCAGGTGGAGGCTGGAGGAGGTCGACGGTGGATGAACAATAGCTCATGGAGGCTGGAGGGGGTCGACGGTGGAGATGAACAGTATCCCGTGGAGTCCCATTTTGCGGTACGCCACACCCCTCCCGATGAACAGGACCCCCGTTTCGATCGTAGGAGGTCCGTTTCGTCCGTTTTGCGGTACGCCACACCCCTCCCAATCAACAGGACCCCCGTTTCGACCGTAGGAGGTCCGTTTCCTCCGTTTCGCGGTACGACAGAACCCTCCTGATCAACAGGACCCCGCTCCGAACGTAGGAGGTCTGTTTCCTCCGTTGTGCGGTACGCCAGGCCTCGTTTCCATCACCTGTTCCGTCCAAGCCATCCCGATGAACACGACCACCCATTCCGTTCCGACCCAGCCTGTTGGCTCCCACGCGTTCCGTTGCCTCCCCATGAACACGACGCTTCCGTTGCCTCCCCATGAACACGACGACGACGTTGTTTCTCCGTTCTGACCCAGCAATGTACACGAGCCCTGGCCGTACGTATGCGCGAGTAGGCGTTCGAGACCCCGCCCGTATGCACACATACGTGGCCGTATTTTCTTTCTTGCACCCTAGCCGCTGTATGTACGTGTACGTGCTACGTGCGCGCCTCTACTACGACACGTGCGCGCCTCTACTACGACACGTGCGCGCCTCTACATCGACCAGTATGTACGTACACGTTCGCGACCAGAATGACAACGCTACGTATGCTTCGACCAGGTGGGTCCCGACTGTTAGGCACTTCCTTGCCTGCGAAGATGTAGCTGGTGGGTCCCAGCAGTCAGGGGGCGAATCGTTTTTTTTGCCCGGACACACTTCCTTGCGTGCGAAGATGTAGCTGGTGGGTCCCAGCAGTCAGGGGGAAACATTTTTTCGTGAAATACAGTGGCCCATCTGGTGGGTCCCAGCTGTCAGGTGGAGGAATCATTATTCTCCGCGTAATAAGGAGGCACTTCCTTGCTGCGGCCGTGGACCCAGCTATCAGCCTCTCCACATACAGTCCATGTCCGATGGAAGTCGTTCCTTGACCACGTTGACCACGCCGCGCCGAGAGCACCAGGGTGGTGGACAACGGTGAGGCCTAGGAAGGGGACGACACGGAGGCAGGGAAGACTCGGCAGTTGTTTCCCACACGGAGGGGAGTATGACTGTACGAGGGTTTACTGGTTCGTCTGCCGTCGTCGGAGAATAACAGCAGGTGTGGGTGAGTAGAGGGATGGCTAGGCCAGCGATGGGTGTACGGTCGGGCGGTGAGGCCTGCACGGCAGCACAGCCGGCCGCGAGGAGGAGGGAGCAGGTAGTCCTGTCGGCGCTTGTTTGAGCGGTTGGAGCAGGAAGAGCAAAGATTGAAGAAGCACGACGGCCGTTGGATGGACATCCAACAGCCAGTGCTTGTGCGTCAACCTTTTTTTAGGAAAGCCTCAAATCTGTGGAAAACAGCATACAGGCCATCTGCCATTATTTCTAATAATTTACAGCCCATTTGCTAATTCTTAAGGTTTTTTTGGAGCCCATAATCTTTTTGTTAGCATTACAGCCCATATTGTGGCAACGGTTAAAAAATTATACAAAATTTTGCATATTTCGGTGCGGTCCGAACTGTTTTTAATCCCGAAATTTCGACTCACATTCAAACTGATTTTAAAAATAAATGTATATCAAAATAAAACCAACAAATTCTCCATGCATAAAATTAATGTAATTTAAAATCTTGAAATGAAAAAAAAGATATTTGAAACTAATTGCCGGTTTGATGTGTTTTAAAAATGTACAGCCCATTTCTCATTACTGATGGGCCATTTTCTCGGCCAGCCGAATGAAAGCTCTCCTCGTCTTGAAAGATTTGCAGCCCAACAGGCCTGACAAAGCGACTTACTTGGCAAATCACAAAAAACTGTGTTGTGGCCGTGGACCCAGCTGTCAGCCTCTCCACGTACAGTACTCTTCCGATGGAAGTCGTTCCTTGACCACGTTGACCACGCCGCGCGGAGAGCACCACGTCGGTGGACGACGGCGAGGCCTAGGAAGGGGACGACGCGGCAGTGGAAGCCCGGGCGGAGAGGACTACGAGGGTTCACTGGTTTGGCTGCGGTGTGAGGCTGCCGTCGTCGCAGGGCCTGGCCAGTGATGGGAATAGTAGGGGGCGGTGAGGCCTCTCCGGCAGCACAGCCGGCCACGGGAGGCAGGAGCATGCAGCACGACCGGCACTACTTTGGGCGGCTGGAGCAAGAAGACCAGAGGTTGAAGAAGCACTACGGCCGTTGGATGGACATCATGCGGTCACTGGAGCTAGAATTGTTCATATTGACTAAGTTAACAAAGCCCTTCGTCCCCGTCAACTTAGTAGGCCCACAAGTCAGCCTCCCAGCAAGGTGGGTCCCAGCTAGCCGGGGGAGTATTCATTTTTTTGTGTGTAATAAGGACGCACTTCTGGTGGGTCCGAGCAGACAGCGGGGGGAATGTTTTTTTTTGCGAAATACGATGGCCTGTCCGGTGGGTCCCAGCAGTCAGGGGGAAACGATTTTTTCGCAAAATACTGGTGGCCCGTCCGGTGGGTCCCTGCTGTCAGGTGGAGGAATCATTATTTCTCGCGTAATAAGGAGGCACTTCCTTGCTGCCGCCGTGGACCCAGCTGTCAGCCTCTCCACGTACAGTCCACGTCCGATGGAAGTCGTTCCTTCCACGTTGACCATGCCGCGCCGAGAGCACCAGGGCGGTGGACGACGACGAGGCCTAGGAAGGGGACAACGAGGAGCCGGTGAAGACACGGCAGTGGATGCCCACGCGGAGAGGAGTATGAGGGTTCACTCATTCGGCTGCGGTGTGAGGCTGCCGTCGCCGTAGGGCCTGGCCAGCGGTGGGAATAGTAGGGGGCGGTGAGGCCTCCACGGCAACACAGCCGGCCATGGGAGGCAGAAGCAGGTGGCACGACCGACGCTGCTTTGGGCGGCTGGAGCAAGAAGACCAGAGGTTGAAGAAGCACTACGGCCGTTGGATGGACATCGTATGGTCACTGCAGCTAGAATCGTTTATATTGACTAAGTTGACAAAGCCCTTGGTACGTCAACTTAGTAGGCCCACAGGTCAGCTTCCGAAACGGTGCGCCCCAGATGTCAGGGGGAGGAATCATTTTTTGGGCGGGTGAAGCTAGAATATCCGAGATTGAAGAAGAAGCATGGCATCCGTTGGATGGACATCCAACGGCCACTGCTGCTAGAACCATGCGTTGACTATAAGTTGACAAAGCCTTGCATACGCGTCAACTCTGTTTTTTTAGGGGACACGTCAACTTAGTAAGGCCGGAAGTGTGTTGCAGAGAACTTATAGCCCATTTGAGATTTGTAAGAATGTGTAGCCCATTTTTGAATTCTAATGGAATTTACTACAGCCCATTTACAGTTTGTTAAAAGTACAGCCCATTTCAACCAACCGTTCAAAACATAATTCAATAAATTTCCCACATTTTGATGGGATCTGAAATATTTTTATCCCGAAATTTCTAGTCAGATTAAATACAATTTCAATATAAATTTATATTACATAAAAATCCAACGAAACATTGCGCTCGCAACAATTAATGAAATTAAAATTTTCAATATCCAAAAATAATATTTTATAAAGTAATCACGTGTTTGGTGCATTTTTTTATAGTTACTGCCCAGTTTTTATAATTACAACCCATTTATTATTTCTTAAAGCCCATTTTCTTGTTAAGCCTAATGCATCCCTCCTAGGAAAGATTTGCAGCCTAGCGGGGCGGAGAATAACAACTTGACCTTGCCTGGCTATTCCTAAAAAAAGTATAGCTGGGCTAGCCATTTTTAGCTTGAAAAAATTAATATCTGGGCTGGATATCTGGCCTGGGCTAGAGGGGCCACAGCCCGCCCAGTTAACACCTGCAGCGATGTTTTCGTTGTTGTTCAGAGGAGAAAAATTAATATCTGGGCGAAACATCAAAAAACTCTGCAGTGCTCACACCTCAAAAACACAAATACTGCTCGAGCTGCTTGGTCCCAGCTGTCGGCCGCTTCTTGTGCAATTCTCTCATTTATTGACTAGTACTACATGGGTTGACAATGGTGTGGGACCGTGATGTCAGGAAACCAGGGGGAAGCAAAATAAATAACTCCAGCGAGCGCTTCCACCTCTGCCTCGTTGTCTTCCGTGGAAACCCCTTTCCTCCTTTTTTTTGCTCGGGCAAGGTCCAATGCATGCAGCACGTCCATGCGGTTATTAGGCAAGAAATAAAAGCGCTTTGCATGCTATGAATTACGATGGCCTGCATGGGTAGCTAATAAGGCGTCCTCTTAACTGCTGTGATTAAATGTTGTGTTTAGAAGAGAGAAATATTCTTCTTTTCCACCAATCTGCTTGCACCTAGGTCGTGATGCACCTTCTAATACGACTTATTCACCTAGACGGAGGGAGTGTAGTTTTATACACACACACACACACACACACACACACATATATATATATATATATATATAATAAGGAGGCACTTGCGTACGTGAGGCTATGGATGTGGTGGGTCCCCGTTGTCATCCTCTCCATGTAAAGTCATCTCCTCGCCCGCCCGCGCTTTCCGCCCGAAACAGTCAGCGCCGCCTGCCCCACTTCCCGGTGCAGGCGATTGCTCCGCCTTCAAACGACACAAGTGTCGTCCGTCCGTCCATCTGCCGCCCACATTAATGATACGTGGTTGCCGAGGCGGCTACTCCGGCGCCACACGTCCGTCCCTCCGCCCGCCCACCATTGCTATATAAACTGTTGCGCCGGCCATAGCCGCAGTCATCCGCATCTGTTCCCTTTCTCCTGTCCACACCACTACTGCCCACCATGGCTTCCTCGCGCTCCAGTGCTCTTCGAGACGGGCGGACGACGGACCATAAGGAGATGGCAGCCATTGCTACCGACCGGCTGGCCGGCAGGCAGCCGGAAGACGACGACATCCCAATGGAGAACATGGTAGTCGACGATCCGGCGCCACCCCCCTCCTCCGTGCCATCCTCACCGGTGCATTGCACCATGACCATCGGCGAGGCCCGTGCCCAATATATGGACAGTGTGAGGCAGATGCGTCAGGAGCAGTTCCAGGATGCGCATGCCGATGCCGCCTACAACCACCATCTCCTCCAGGAGCACCTGCAGGCGGAGGAGCAGATCGCCGAGGAGCGGGCGGAGCAGGAGGCGCTGCTCGAATCGTACCGCTCCGCCCGCAAGGGCCGCCTCGAACGCTGGCGGGAGCGCATGCGGGTGGCGGAGGCTGCGGCTGCCTACAAAGAGGCTAGCAAAGAGGTCGATGAAGCGGGCGAGGCGCTGTTTGGCGAGACCGAGGATGAGGCAGAGGACAATGCCGGCTCCGACGAGTCCCCGCTCCGCTGGCGTCGACGAGGCCCTGCTCCACCGAGTCCCCGCGGCGCCAACAGCGAGGCAGAGGACACTGCCGGCTCCACCGAGGCCCCGCCCCGCCAACAACGAGGCAGAGGACATCACCGGCTCAGCCGAGGCCCTACCCTGTCGGCAACGCGGGGGAGGATTTCCATCGCTCCGCTGAGGCGCCGCCCACTGGCAACGAGACAGAGGACATCGCCGGCTCCCCGAGGCCCCGCCCCGCTGCCAATGAGGCCGCGCCACACAGAAAACGAGGAAGAGTAAAACACGGTAGGTCACCGCCGCTCGGGTCCAAGTAAGGCCACCGCTGCTACCCTCCTGTTGAAGCCAAGCTAGGCGGGTTGACCATTGACGGCCAGTTAGCTTCTTGGCGGCGACGTGGAGTCGGGGAGTTCTACTGGAGAATAACACTGCTTCTACTTAACTGCTGGTGCAGTTGGCTGACTGACACGTGGGCCCAACAGGCCACATGTCAGTTACGCAACTGCACCTGCAGTTAAGTCACGGAAGCTTCTGTTCGGCTCAGCGAGACACAGGTGGGTAGCTTCGGTTAATTAATTATACCTCCAGCGCACCCCTTTTTAGTTGAAGAATGTATGAAATGTAATGAAATCGGGCATGTTTATATGAAATCCGACCGTGTATGAATGAATTTATTTCGATTAGTTCGAATTCCTGTATCACTAGCATTGGATGAACATGCAAAACAATATGTGCTAGCATTATTCTCAGGGTGATCACCTTGTTTGCAGCAGTTTCACATGTACTCCCTCCGGTCCTTTCTAGTCTACATACAAGTTTTGTCTGTAGTCAAAGTTTCTCTACTTTGACCAATCTTATACAAAAAAGTATGCACTTTCACAATGTGCGAAGTAAAAAGGAACAGAAGGAGTACAAAGAGTTTGAGTAGGTTTTTAGCGTTTCTGTACATTGCAATCAAACACACAGGCCTGGTAATTCATAGAGAACATTAAAAACAATCGATGATTATGCATCTCAGCGACTCACATGTCAGAGGCAATATTTACTTCACAACTAAAGAAAAAAGAAAAAATTGATCGATGCTACTGACAGCAAGGGCGTCCCATTTGAAAATATCAAACGCATGTCTTGCTAAAATCAATGAGCAAAATTTGACAAGGTTGTCCCATTCCAAAATATCAAATGCCTATGATTGTGGAATGGGCAGGGTATGCCATCAGTAAGGACATTGACATGGCTCGTGCTAAATAAACCAGCTGTTCTTTTTGTGCAGTTCCACCAAAATCAACCAAATTCGCGTGTAGCTTGTATGATTTCACCCTTATATGTTGCAATGCCTTGAACTTATCGGCACCTCCTTTCTTGTGGTGGAAATGAATGATTCGATGTATTCATGAACATTTTATGCAGTTCCCATTGAAATCAAGCTGAGCACCCCTATTTGCACAAATACAAAAAAGTGATTAGTATCGAGCAAACTGTACTATAAATTGACAGTTTCAACAGGCACATACATGGTCCATGTAGAACACACTTTTAGAAAAATGGAACTCACCAGAAAGAATCCTAGAACAACATTGTACTCGCGCATCATAGCAAAAAAATGGAGATTTTGTCAGTCCTTCTGAGCTGAAGTTAGTTTGGTCTTGTGGGGAGTAATGTAACCATCCTTCAACTGCTCCTTCTGATGATAAGATAGACAGGGCTTCTTCATCCTAGCATAATCGGAACTCGTCACTTCACATACTCCATATTCTTCTTCAGAGGAAGATGATCCTGTTGTGCAAAGACAAGAGGACTACTAAATGCTAGCATCACTGTTTGCTCAAAAAAAAGGAAAGGAAATATTTAAAACAGCACAGATGAAGCACTTCTCAAGGACAATACCACTTTTTCATGACAGTATCTAAACAGTAGCACAACACCAATAGAGATGACAAAGCTCAATCATATGGATGAAATCAGTGGGCGAGTACCAACCTTTGTCAGGAGGCTTATTGTGTAGAGCATACAGATGAAGCAATTCTCCGGAACCATCTGTTGCAATCTATAGTGGTGTCCATGCTTACTATATACTCCTCGATTAGTTTAATGTTTCCAACATCTTCTTGTGTAGTTCCACTAAAATATATGGTATCTTCAAAGAAGATCCCTGTTTGCACAAGTAGAGATAATTACATATTACATTAAGAGTGGCATCAAATCAGTGGCAAAACAATTGCTCGTTCCAGCCATAGCAATAAATTAAGATGCAAAACTATATCATTACTTGTGTCATCACATCCAGTGCTTCATTACAGCATCGGGAGTTGATTTTTATTTTTCTTCCCCTTGTTCTTCCCCTTCATCACTTAGTTCAATAACAAACAAGCTTCGCCTTGAATGTAAGATTTGGCATGTCAATTAGGGAGCAAAAGTATAGTACTAAACTTAATTTTCTGATGAAAGTGGCAAAATACAGGCCAGCAGTTGTGAAATATCCTTATCTTACCTCAATGGGATATTACGGTGCACATACAGATTGGAAGTCTTGTCTCCATTTGTGCAGTTCACTAAAATCAAGCAACATTATCGTACAAGTAGCACAACATATGAATGCACACTGCAGAATCATGTGAAAGAAGGCTAGTACTGACCTCTCATGATGTGGAATTCAAACAACTCACAAGAAGAAGATCTGAACCAAATTTGCCTTAACGGATAGGAAGTAAGATCTCCTCTTGTGCAGTTCCACTAAGATCAAGCAATCAAGCAACATTGTCGGTGTGACATTTTGGTTGAACTGCACAAAGCACTCTTAAAACAAAAGTGTTTTGTGCAGTGCAACAAAAGGTCACAATGGCAACGAGGTGAAGCAGATAACCCTGTTTACACAGAGGTGCAAAGGAAACAATTAGTGGTCAATAACGGTGGATGACACAGAAGCCAACAAAAAGAAGCATCTACCTTATCTAAATGGGAAAGAAAGCAAGACAGTAGCATTTCTCAAACGGTGGCATTGATTAATATTAACATAGAGATTATATTAATAATAAAATTTGTTAAACATGTAATTTGCTTTTAACTGTGGCATTGCATCAATTTTCCAGCGGCATTATTAGAGGGTGTTTGTTTACAGGGACATTTTGGTGTAGGGACTAAAAAAACTCCGTGTCGGTCCCATCTAAACCAAAGAGGAGGGACTTTTAGGGACTAAAAGTGGGCATTTGGGACTAAACAAAGAAGACCCCGAGGGAGTCTTTTTGGCACTTTTTCCAACAGTTGCCCTTGCCACGCATCACACCTTGTCTCTATTAGTTTATTACTAGGGGTAACATGGTCTTTTAGCATGTCATTTAATAACCTCTAGTCCATGTTTAGTCCCTGGAACCCAGCAGGTAGGGACTAGGGAGTTTTTAACCAAACAGGGCCTTAGATTAACAACAGCTAATGAGTTGCACGGGACAATGGACTCACCAGCACCATGTGCATCTACCGATGTACTGTGGTCATGCACAGTCTGTTGCAACAAAGAACAAGCAACCAAGGAGCATATTTGTGTTGGTCCCAGTTTTGTTATCTTTAGACGCCTTTCCCTATGTGAGCGCAGCAAATCTAGTCCTACTCAAACTCTACAGCCTTGTCCCTTCCTTTCCTTTTTGAACTAGTACTTTCGCCCCTTCCTTTCCTCTTTGAACCACGTCCTAGATTTATGTGATACAACTTTCCCCACTACTTTCCCCCATTCCTTTCCTCTTTGAACCACATCCTAGATTAATGCTATAAAACTTTCCCCCTTCATTTCCTCTTTGAACCACGTCCTAGATTCATGCTATATACAACTATTCCCACTACTTTCCCCCACTCCTTTCCTCTTTGAACCACGTCCTAGATTCATGGTATACATGCAGCTAGAGCAATGCATGTGGAGTAAGTAAATTATACCTTAAGGTTCTTGGGGCGTGGTTCGGTGGGCGACGGGACGGCGGTGAAGAAGAAGGGGTTGGAGGCCCTCCCGCGCCGCCGTTGGGTGGAAAGTGAACAGCTGCGCCGGTAGTCCCTCGTCGACGGCGACAGCGTTAAGCCTCCTTCCCTTCCCGGTGGACGGATCCTACCGGCTCTTTGAGCAGCGGTGAGGGGAGAGAGAGGCCAACGAAGTCTTGTTTAGATCTGGAGAGGGCGAGAGAGTGTGAAGAGAGCAACTACAAGCGCTGAGGCTCCAGCGGGAGAGGGCGAGAGAGTGAGCAAACAGGCTAACTAGCTACACAACCCTCCCGTTATGTTCAACAAGAGGGAAATAACCTTTTATACATTGCTGCATTCGTGTGACAAGCATGCTGTGTGTTTTTTTGCGTGTGTGGGAGTCATTGGGATTTCAATCATAATTGTGTCATGTGGCTTTGGTGGTAAGACTATCCACAGTGGTGCAGAAATAATGCAGCCTTAGTCACCTTACCTCTCTCCACGTAGTACATTGGGTCCCACCAGTCAGAGGGTGAAACAAACAAATTAATAAGAAAAATTAAAAGCGCCAGCGGTGTATCTTACCTCACACATCTCGCTACTGCTCGGGAACACTGTCCAATTGATCCCTCTGTTCGCTCACTTACTATTTTAAGTGAATCCTTATTATAACATGCACACAAATTTTGGCCACTTGTATTCGACTTAAGTCAGTGTGCCACCGTATCTCGTATACTTACTACTCCCTCCGTCTAGGTGTAATAAGTCACGTTAGAAGATGCAACAGACCAAGGTGCGTGTGTGTGTGTCTCTATGTGTGTGTTTAACACCATGTGTGTGTTAGAGAGAGCGACAGATCGATCTACTCCTACAGAGAGATGTTGTGTAGTGTACGATTTTAGCCGCGAGAGTCGGTGCATCCTCTCATTTCCGGGCGTGTCCGGTAGGGACAGGCGGACAGCTGCCATGCCCGCTCCTGACCAGCCTGGCCCACCCAAAGCCCCTCCATCGCCCGCGCACTTCCCGCCTAAAACGGTCAGCGCCGCTCCAAAGAATCGGTGCCGCATTCATGCCCGGGCAGAGTGGACGCGACCTCTCACTGGCGCAAGAGTGATGGTTGCTTCGTCCGTCCAACTTACTGCTAGGTCTATGTGATTTGACGGCTCATTGGTCTTTATTACTGAGGTGGTAGGACTGCTGGATGTCCCACGCTTTCGGCGAAAGGAGGTATACTACTACTACTAGATTACAATTTTCTCCATTCTTACAGTGGAGGCGTGCAAGAGCAGTGAAAACACGCAGGCTCAGTGATTACATGGCCCACCTCACACTATGACCATGCGACACCTAACTCTTTACATAGTACTCCCTCCATTCCTAAATATTACTAGTTGAGTCCCCGCGCGTTGGCGCGGAACAGCGGTATATCTCTCTGCGCAAAATTATCGATTTCATAGAACAAAAAAAAACTCTATAACCGCATGACAAATGTGGTAGCCAAACTAAATAAACTCCCATCATCATTTATACCATCCCACGTAAGGAAAAAAGATCAGCCAACTGAACTCCTACTGCATAATGGGATTATATTTTTCTTTTTGACATGTTAGTGGGACTTAAAAGCTCACTTACATGCATGCTACCGGTGCATGCTTGCATGCAGACATGTTGATGTGATTTAAAACCCACTCACATGCATGTGGCATGGTATTTTTGCATGCTATGTGGCTTAGTGCGAAGCCTCTCAACGTCAAGATCAGATGGCTATTGTGGACTGATTTACTTCGTCTAACTGCTACATCAATTTTGATGACGTGGCTCAAGGAGAGGATAGAGAATTCCTAGTAGTGGGGGCTAGCTATTACTAGTAGATATAAGTCTTTGTAGAGATTCCACTACATACGGAACAAAATGAATGAATCTACACTTAAAATGCATCTATATACATCCGCATGTGGTTCATGGTGAAATCTCTACAAAGACTTATATTTAGGAACGGAGGAAGTACTAGTATAGTACGTACTGTAATTTATCAGCGAGATAAATTTGTACAATGCTATGAAGCTTCCAGCTTCTGTTACATGTATCTTGCGTCCAAGGTTGTCCGTTGCAACATTTCATCAAATACAAAGGAGACTAACATGCATGCTATTGCATCTCAATGATTGACAGATCATAGCAAATATGTACTCCCTTCTTTCCAAAATAAGTTTCTCAACTTTGTGCAAACTTTAGTACAAAGTTGTACTACTACTAAAGTTGACACTTATTTTGGAACAGAGGCAGCTAAAGAAAAAAATGATCCATGCAGTCCCTAGCCCTTGAACCATGAACCCTGACCAGGCTTCAATTTGCTTCCAACGTTCGAGCTTCCTAATAAATGAAGTTTGCAACCTTTTGACCATCGGATCATTTTGTGCAGTTTCACCAAAATCGAGATGAGCATCCCTGTGGCAAAGAAATTGAACAAGCGTGATTAGAATAAGATTACACGGACTAGTTGATGAGACGTAAACTCATCACAAATACAATACGTAGAAGCCAGTAGAGGTATGCGCGGGGCAAAGAAGTAGAGAAATATCCACAGGGAGTGATGTGGGCAGCTGGAGCAGTGGTGCAAGCCGGCTATAAAGGGAGTTGTACCTGAGGGACGTAGCTCAACCTTGAGAAGGGCGGCGGGAGGCGGCAACTGCCCACGTCGCGGCAGTGAGCAAGGGACAAAGGCAACCTCACCGGCTTTGTGAGAGAGAACGGCGGGGACCCCTGATCGGGACGTGCCGACAGTGGGTTTTCGCCGTCAGCGACGGCCACCGCATCTACACTAAGCATCCACCCCTTCCCCAAGCAGACGTGATCCGCCGGGATGTTAGAGATGTGGCCACAGTCGTTTTGTGCAAGAGAGTGTGAAGAGAGAAACCCCAACAAGCAACCGTGTTGGCTGGCATGTCCTGACTATATACTCCTTTTCTCTCCATATGAACCTATCATATTGCGTACGTGCCACTGAAGAAAAAAACTTTATTTATAAATGACGCGGCACCTACTACTCGTTCTCCTATAACCTTGCGCTTGGCATCTCCAAAATATTGACCTTGCCATTGGCTCTTCGCCTCTTCAGGAAGTCGAGCAATAATGGTAGTGAAGTATATATCGGTCTGGCTATATGAGACCGAATGAATTGATGCACGTCCACCACGTGGGCGAGGGTCGAGGGGCGAGGGAGAGTGCTACATACGGAGAAAAATGAGTGAATCTACACTCTAAAATACGTCTATATACATCAATGTTTGGAGTATGTACTAGTAGTTCATATTGAAATCTACTAAAGGACATATATATTCCAAACAATATGATATAATCTCTATAACCAAGGTAGTAGGGACGAGGAGTAAACGGAGGGAGTAGTAAATTTTTCTCCTCGTCCTGCGAGCCACCGCGCGCATGGGCGAGGGAGCGGGCGTAAGGCGTAGTAAGCAAGCTTCACCTCATCCTGCGAGCCACCGCGCCCGTGGGCGGGGGAGACGGCGTACTAAGCAAGTTTCTCCTCGTTCTGCGAGTTGACGGGACACATCAAAAGTACTCCAGTGTATAGAGCCTTGCCTCTAAGGTAGGCCCCACATGGTTTGCCTCTTTTTTTAACATAGCACGTCAAGTCGCAATTTGTTTGTTCACCCGTGGTAGACGATCCTCCCTCCACCAAGTGGACACGTGCCAAATTACCACGTGGGCTGCCTTTTTCGTACAGAAATGAGCTCCACCGTGTACCCGCGCGGGTGTGGTTGGGAAAGAGATGGGAGTACATGCACCGTGCATGCACCTCTTCTCTTCGTGCACGTCCCCCACCTATATGGGTGTGTGTGAGAGATACAAACCGCGTTCGTGAGTGTTTTTTGTTTTGGGGTGGGGGTGGGGTGGGGGTTGATTTCGTGAATTATTTGTGGGAATATGTGTCGATGACATCTCAAACAAAATTTTGCATGCAATGTGTGTGAAATGGAGGCCTATCCATATCATACATAGAGGGTCGGGCAATCCACGAGAAGAGAGGGAGGGGTCATAGCTATTGATAGAGTCGAAGAGAGGATCAAGTGGGTGGGTGAGAGATCGATGAAGAGAGCCATCGAAATTGTGTGTGTGTACAAGTCAAAGATATAGGGCGACTGGCCTACCGGAACGTATGAGGGCACACGTCAAGTTTGTGTGTGGCAGGGAGACATGACTAGAGTGCTCGATGTATCGGTGTGTGTGGGGGGAGGGGTGGTGGGAGGGGTAGGCAGAGGCCTAACTATAGAGGTAGAACGACTCGTATATGTGTTGAGAAGGAGAGACCCAGCTATGTCTTGAGGGAGATCGGTCGACATCCATACATAACTGAAGGACGGGAAATATGATGGGAGAGAGAGGAGAGAGAGAGGGAGGGAGAGGGAAGGAGAGGGGTATAGTGCTGGATGGGTGATGGAGTTGCTTCTCGAAGATGGTGGGAGAGGCCTACTAGACAGACTGAGGGTGGAACTGCAATGTTATCAATAAGAGTGAGGATGTGTTTCTGTGTGTGCCTGTGCGTGATAGATCTGTCGGTACGCATCCATGGATGATGAAGGGGAACCATGTGTTTGGTAAGCAAACCTAACTAGATCGGTAGATAAATTGTTGTTTGTCGGAGGAAGGGAGAGACACAACTAATGAGGTAGATCGATTGACGTGTGGGTAAAAACGAGTTATAAGGACCTAGATAGCTATATGTATAGCGAGAGATCGGTCGGTGTACGTCCATTTGTTAGAGGCAAGTAAGGCCCAGCGAGACAGATAAACAGAGAGAATGGATCTAGGAGGTGGTGAGAGAGGCCCAACTACTAGCTAGATAGGGGGAGGAGCGTGCGCATGTGAGAGCGATGAAAAGAGGGGCGAGAGTTTACACGTGTGTCTGACCGTATGAGAGACACGAGGCAAGGACACATAAAGGAGGAGATTGGAGGTGTGTTTGTATGTTGTAGGCAGGCATCGCTGGAGAGGTTTATCGATCGGTGTGTGTTGGAAAGGAGTTGTGGAGACTCTGGGAGAACGACCTAAAGAAAAAAAAAATGAATGTGCCCGGTGGATAGAATGCCGAGGGAGGGGGAGGGCGAGGAGGGCATGTGCATGCACGAGAGAAAGTTAGTGGTAGCTACAAAGGTTAGAGGATTGTGTGGGTCTAAGAGACTAACAAAGATCATAATTTGATATGAAAGCGGACTCATATTTGAATAGGAGATCATAGTGTTTTAAACATTGCATGCATGAATATAGCGGTGATACACGTGCTGTGCACATGTTATACCATAATGTGATAATGCATGGTGTTTGCAACTCACAGCTAAATGCCGAACAATCTAAACCATACTATACATCAAACAATCTCACATTTTATTTGAATTTGTGATAATGTTTGGTGTTTGCAGCTTACAACTAAATATCGAACAATCTAAACAATACTATATATCGAACATTCTCACATTTTATTTGAATTTGTGGTAATGTGTGGTGTTTGCAACTCACATCTAAATACTTGTAGGCGTAGGGGGCGGGGCACCATACATAATGTGATAAACACATTATACATATGAGACATGGTTTAGATTATGAAGATCTAGCTAGAGCTAGAAATGTAATGTGATTTGAAATCAAAATAAAGTGGATTCAAAAAATCTAGTTCGAGTTCATATAGTACACATAGTTCATATGTAACTCGAGACTAATCATGTGGTGTGCTGTGAAGATAATACACAAACGATGGTTTAACTTGACAATAATGATGATTGTAGATCTTATTAAAACAGAGAAACGAATTCAAATGCTTTGACTTCACAACAATCATTACTGTGGATCTTATTCAAATAGAGAAACGAATTCAAATTTAGTTCATATTGAAGCGGTAGTATATACGTTTGGAATGCACTAAAACGTTCATTTGAGTAGTAGGTTGCATGCATTATACACGTAGCGAAATATTTTAATTGAACATAACATGAATTCAAAGTTTTGAATGACATTTGTAGTGCGCATTGATTTGGTACAGTACATGTTAGGCTTGTCCAGAAATTTCAACCCGCGCCTTGTTAGCCCGAAATATTTAAGATATATCTTTGTGTCGTTGTGCTCCGACAACTCCCTTCATCTCAACCCGCTTCTTGCTATTCCGAAATTACAACGCGCGCGAAAACTCCCACCTCCTGTGAAATCCCGACACGTGAAATGTCCGTGGTACCCCTGAACCGAAAGAACCATCTCAAATCGGTGGGGGTACTTTCGTAACTTACCCCACATTTTGGACAAGCGCATCTCTAAGCCATGGTTCCCCACTACCATCACATCCGCCCACCCATTCGTACACTGAGGCCGCGAAAACCCACGACGAAACCCCACACCCTGCTCCGTCCGCCACCCAGCCGGAGCCTCTTCCCGGACGACGTCGTCCACAACAACACCTCGACGTCCCTCATCCACCGTACTGGATGAGGATCCGTCATCGATCTCATCGTACCGCCGGTTCAGCCACCCCGTACTCCACCTCCAAGGAGCTTCCCCGACATTCCCCTCGTCTTTGGCGCCACCTCCATTCCCACACCGCCGTCTTCACCTGCACCACCGGAAGAGCATCATCATCACCGTTTCCTCGGATGAAGTTGCGGCCTAATCGGCGCCACCAAAGAGGTCGTACACTAATCGCCGCATTTTCTTCTTGATTCGATCTCACGGTGCTGTCGGCGCTCGGTCCTGAGCAAACACGACGCGGCTCCATCCATGGCGGCGTCGCCGGCCACTTCCTCCACGACGTCGCTCCCTCGGCGGTGACGTCCACATCAGTAGGACCTGCTGCTACTTTAGCTCTCGCTCGCGCTGCTGCTCTGCTCTTGCTCTCGGTCCCCTGCCCGGTCTACTCTTGCTATTGCTCTTGCTCGCGCTGCTGCTCTCGCTCTTGCTCTTGCTTGCGATGCTGCTCCGATTTAGCTACACTTCACTCCGATGCCGCTGGGGTGAATGGTCACCGGCGGTGGCGGGGCATTGGCGTGAGGATCGCTAGAGAAAAAGCTCGGCACGGGGGGGCCTAGAGGGATGGCCGGGGCGGCAGTGGACCGGTGGTGGGGAGTGTTTTTGGGGCGGGTGGCGCACCGCAGGCGGCGGGGGGCTGCTGTTTGGCCGGCTCAGGGGGGTGGAGGTTGAAGATGAACCGCAGGCCCTTGATTTTGTATCCAACGGCTGCAAAATCGACTGACCAGAGATGAAAAAGTCAGTCAACCGACGTGTAGCCTCACCTTGCTAGTGCATTTAGTTTCGACAGCAAAATTCAGTTTTGACAGCAAAATTCAGTTTCGACAGTTAAGTTCAGTTTGGACAGTTAAGTTCAGTTTCGACAATTAAATTCAGTTTCGACTGTTAAGTTCAGAGATGAGCGGCTGATGTATTTTACATCTAGCACTTTGTGGTTATGTATTTTACGCCATGTATTGGAGATGCTATTAGAATTCCACTCAGGTTAACGTTGTTCGTTGTCTCTCTTGTCCTACTTTAGCCTCGGCGTCGTACAACTCACCGGAGCTGCTCCAACGACGAAACCCTCCATCAGAGCGGAGCAGTACCTCGGGCTCCATCTCCATACGCCTAAGATCTTCTTCCCCTCCTCCGACAGCCAAGTCAGCCGGAGCATCCTCACCGGTCAACCCAATCACGCTGAGATCGACATGGCTTCGCCAAAGATGTTGTACACTTGTTGCATCTCTTTTTTACTCTACATGTTATATATATTGTCCACTAAGCACACGGATTTGTTCCTTTAGTGTCTCCTTGAAAGAAAAAACGTAGGAATTTTAATTTTCACTTGTCCTCCTTTTCAAATTCCTATTCATGAAGCACAAGACTAAGAGATAGTAGCATAATAGCATTATAACCGTACATTTTCTTGTGGTTTGACTTAATCTCAACATGCTTCTTTGCATCATGTGATCTTCTAATTGTTGTGAATCAAACACCCAGATTGGCAGAAATCCTATGTTTTTAAATTCTCTGTTTTGCACGTGCATTCCTATCATATTCCTGTCTATTTCCTATCCCTGCATTGTTGGAATCCTCCAATTCAAACGAGCCCTTACAGAATTACTTCTCTTACATATAGTTGTCAAAGAAAACCTTGCGTGGTTTGTCCCGCTCCTGTTGCGCCATCGTCCACCCCAGCTCAGCTGCTCCAACGACAGAAGGGTCCAGCACAGCAGGGATCCGGCCTCCAGACTGTCTTTTGCCGCCTCAGATCTTCTTCCCTGCCGCTGGCAGCCATGAAAACTGCACTACCTTCATCAACCGAGCAGATGACCTCGAGGACTACACGGGTCTGCAAGAGAGATTGTACTCTTTCGTGTCTGCTTACGTTATGCATCGCTTAATATTACATGCTACTTTATCGTCATGTTCACCGATTAGACTCTGAGTCAGCTCCAAACTAATGGTCAAACTTGAGTTTTTAAATGGTTGTGGGGTACATATCGGGGCCGCTATCAATAGTATCTATCTACTATCTGGTTAATCTCCGGTGTCTACTATGAGTTTCATGTTGGGTGGGAAACAAACAGTAAAGAAGCCATTATCTGTATTTTTTAACTGAAGCCATTATCTGCCTGCTATTATTGGTTTTGGGTCTATCCACAGGTTGCTACCATCACTCTGGATTTCTGCATGCACTCCTTACATAATCTCACTATGTGTTCCTATGCAGGACAGTTATTGTAAACAATAGAACTGAACATGTAGAGCAAAAGAGACGAGCCTTGTGTGGCAATAAAATTTCATGCAGATGTCGCTCCATGGTAGGCGCAAAGGCAGCCCCCCCTCCACGCATTTCGGATTGTAATCGAGAGGAAGATATCTATTCTGAGGGGGATTCAGAAGGAGAAGACAACTCCTATTTACCCCCTGAGGTCTTCGCTCTAACTTGGCATGCTGATGTTGGTTATATCATGCATATGGTGTCTTGCATTGCTTACTTTATACATCAAATATGTCATCTGCTTAGTTTAGACATCCTTTGTGCGAATGCCATCTGTTTAGTTTATTCATCGTTTATGTGAATTATGCAATGCCATCTTGTTTAGCCAGGCATCATATATGTGAATTTTGCAATGCCATCCTGCTTAGCCAGTCATCTTATATGTAAATTATATCAGGCCATCCTTTTTTCGTTACATATTACATTTGTTAACAATGTTATTACATTCAACTGCTTTTCGTGTGCATCAGCCATTTGACACAGTGATGGCAAATTCTGGAGTGAAAACAAGGTCTTCAGAGCAGACTATGCTATCTGACGAAGCGCATATCTCGCTGGTTACGGATAGCTCCTTGGAGGAGGATTCAGAGACAGATGACCAGTCCTATCCCCCCCCCCCCGATGTGTATGCTCTAACTTGGCAGGGTTATGTTGCTCATATCGTGCGTATGGTGTCTCGCATTGCTATGTCATTTGATTAGTTTAGACATGCTTTGTGTGAATGCCACCTGTTCAGTGTCTAATTATCATATATGTGAATTATGCATTGCCATCTTGTTGCAAGACATTATATATGTGAATTATACAATGCTATCTTGTTGCAAAGGCATTATATATGTGAATTATGCAATGCCATGCTGTTTAGCCAATCATCATGTATGTGAATTATATCATGCTATCATTTTTTTGTATTACGTGTTCCATTTGGCGACAACGTTTGTATATTCAACTACTCTTCCTGTGCATCAGCCATTTGAAGCGGTGATGGAAGTATCTGGAGTGAAAACAAGGTATTCAGAGCAGACAATGCTACCTGCTAAAGCAGACATCTTGCTGGTTACAGAGAGCTCCTCAGAGGAGGATTCAGAGACTGATGACTAGTCCTATTTTCCCCCTGAGGTCTATGCTCAAAGTTGGCAAGGTTATATTACCCATGTCATGCATGTTGTCTTGCATTGCTTAGTTTTTACATCATATATGGATTGCCATCTGCTTACTTGCTTACTATATAAATCATATATTTGAATTATATCATGCCATCATGTTTACATAGTACATACACATCATCTATCTGAATTATGGCATGGCAACCCATTTAATAAAGACATCATATAGTTATATCATCTCATCCTGTTTAGTGTTTACAGTCATCATATTTTGAATTATGGCATTCTATCCGTGAATGTATGTGAATTATGGCATGCCAACCTATTTAATAAACACATTATATAGTTATGTCATGTCATCCTGTTTACATAGTCTCATATTTTGAAATATGTCTTTCCATCTTTTTTAGTTAGCCATCATAATGTGAAATTGTGTCATGCTATCCTGTTTAGTTAGCCATCATATATGTGAAATTGTGTCATGCTATCCTGTTTGGTTAGACAACATAAATATGAATTATTTCATGCCCTCTTTTATTCCCCACTATCCATTGCCCCTGTCTATCATAAAATGTCTATACTTTCAATTACTTTTCTTGTTTATCAGCCATTTGAATTGGAGAGCATGATGGCAGTATCTAAGGGAGTAACAACACGGTCTTCAGAAAAGATAGTGCTACCAGTTGATGCAGATAGAACCATGGTTGTACTTGCCCAAGGACCAGATCCACCACACATAATCCAGACTCTCGCAGATTGTACCCCTACCCAGTTGGACAGAGAACCAACTACACCCCTTCTAACCCCAACCCCGGCAGATAGTAACCCAGTTCCAGTTGACACAGCACTGTCTCCACCACAGAGCACCCAAACACGAGTAGTTAGTAAGGGAACTGCAGTGCCCAAAGCACGAGGACCACCACTCCGAATCCCAACTCAACGCTTAAAGGAGAAGAAGATTTGTTCTCAGGTCAAGTTCTGTAGCTATGGTTCATACTCCTTTGCTCTTGCATGACTGTATTTACTCATACCAACTATTTTCAAATTTGAAGGATGGAATTGAAACTCCAATGGCGCAACAGGTATGTTTTAAACCTGTTTCTTTAATTGGTTTGCTGTTGTAACCTGCTCTATGTTGATTTCAGTTTCAATTGAATAAACAGTTATGTTCTCATGTCATGCACATTACAAGTGTTGTTATTGCTCTATAGTTACCCACACTTATATTATGTCTATTCTGCTTTGTCTTGAACAAATATTATTTGAACTGTGTCTCTATCTTGATTTGGCAACAAAAACTAGAATGGTATAGACCATAAAGTGACCACGGTACATAGATATATGTTTGTTTCATGATGTTATCCTATCCACTTTACTACTAAACTCATTTACCAAAATGAGTTCCATATACAACATGGTAAACATGTGATGTGTCTGCTTGTTTCTCTTTTAGAATGCTGACAAAATATTGGAGAACAATACCGCGTTATCCAATGGTAAAGGAAGTAATGTAGATAAGGTTCAAGATAGTGAGACATCCCTGTTGGTCTCCAAGAAAGCTGATAAAAACTATCTTGACGACAGTGAGGGAACCCAAAAGTCCATTCTTGATGTAGTGTTCGAGTTACTGGCCACTACTGCTGGCACAAGCTCTTCGAACTCACTGCCTGAATCAGTTCGTCTTCTTGAGTCTCAACTTCAAGTTGAAAGACATCGATCAGATGTGCTGCGAAAGGAAGCTGAAGGACTGAGGAAGTCCCTGCAGAATTCAGATGCATATTTTCTGGTGCAATAGCAAGCGCTGGAGGATTTAAGCGCCAAACAAGAGAAAGTTAATAAGCTTGCTAAGCATCTTGCCAGCATTATGGGTACCCAGGATATTGTTTCTTGAGACCTTCTGAAGTGGTTTCAGTTCTGGATTTGTTTTGCTGCGGCGTTTATTTGCGCTAGTCGCCAACTTTGACAACCAGTGTATATGATATGTTGCTTTGTTCCCTATATTTGCACTGGTGGCGAACTTTGATGCCCAGTGGATGTAATATGTGTAATAGCCGTGATAGCCTAGCGTTAGTTGCTTGCTTATTTATTTCCTTGTTGTCTTGTTTATTTGTTTGCTTGTAGTCATTGCAGTTCTTTTTCCATGGTTAGCTAGTGGCTGCAATAACCTATTTTTTTAAACTAGGCCACAATAACCATGGGCTAATGTTTACTGTAGTGACACTGGGCCTCCTACTGGCCGTAGAAACAGTGGGCCTTCTACGGGCCATAGAAACAATGGGCCTTCTACGGGCCATAGAAACAATGGGCCTTCTGCGGGCCGTATTATCAATGGGCCTTATACGGGTGGTATAATTGATTGGCCAAACATGGGCCAAACAGACCGCATTATGGCCGTAAACAGGCTACAGTTGGAATCGTCCGTTCATGGGCCGACCATAACGGGCCATCGTTAATAGGCCATATTTGATGATGCTATGAAATCGGCCCAACGTATTAACGAACCACAAACGGGCCAACTATAACCACGGGCTGAATTTGGCCCACAAGCAGAAAATGACAATAACGGGTCGTAAGTAAAGGAATGCTGGAAATGAGCCAAAGAATAAATGGGCTCTGAGAAGGCCGAAAGATAACATGGGCTGGAAACGGCCCAACGGAATAATGGGCCATTAATGGGTATAAAGTGATACACTGTTCATTACGGGCCAGTTTCACCACGGGCCGTTAATGGGTGTAAAGTGATACACTATTCATTACGGACCAGTTTCACCACGGGCCGTTAGTAGGCCAAGAGTTACATAGGGCCTCATATGGGCCAAAAGACGTCATGGGCCATACATGGGCCAAAAGTGAAAACGGGCTGGAATCATATTGGATGGCCCAGATGACGCTACTGGGCCTAATTCGGATAGGGTGTAACGGGCCTTGGGTTAGCGGGCTGTAAATGGGCTATATTCGAACAGGTCGTTAACAAGCTTTCCATGGGCCGGCTCGCCAGCTTTTGACCAAATCAAACGGGCCGGCCTTTTCACAGGAATGGGCCTCTGTTGGGCCGTGCCACGTGTCGACGTATCATAGGTGCCTTCCGTCCAATGAGTGGTTGACATCTATCCCAACGATGAGCCGACACGTGTTTCCTCTAGCCAATAATGATTTTACACATGGAAAATCCCCATTGGTCGGGGCTGTTAACGGGTTATCGGATCCAAAACCCGACCCGATAGCTTAACGGTGTTCCGTTACGGTGGATGCCACGTGTCGGTCACTCTTGACGAAAGCACTTTTGTGACACGCGATTTATCGTCATGGAAGTGGACACTTCTGTGTTGATAATTTTGGTAATGTCATGGAACACTTCTACGACAGCACAAGTATGACTATCTTGATTCTGTCATAAATTTGTCATGGATGTACATGCATGACAAAAAAGCGACCTACTGTGACAAACATGTATCATCACAGAAGTGTATTTTTTTGTAGTGATTGGCTCATCAAGATTGGAAGGGAGTTAACCACTGCAGGATGTACTGATGCTGAGAAGGTGCGTTTTGCCGCACATCAGTTGGACGGACCAGCAGCATCATGGTGGGAGAATTACATTGTCACCTACCCTATAGCCACGGTGACATGGGACCAATTTCAGCAAGCCTTCCGTACAGCCCATGTCTCAACTGGAGCCATGAATTTTGAAGAAGCGTGAGTTTCGCAACTTACGCCAGGGGAACCATACTGTGGCTCAGTACGCGGATGAGTCTAGCAAGTTATCTCTCTATGCCCCTGATGATGTGGCCACAGATGCCGCAAAGCAGGAGAAGTTTATGGAAGGGCTGAATGATGAGATGAGTATGCAGTTGATGGTGGCAACATTCACCAGCTACCAGGAGTTGGTAGATAAGGCTCTTATGATTGAAGGGAAGCAACAGCAGATTGAGAGCTGTAAGAGGAAGTATGGACAAGGGAGGTATAACTCAGGAGCTCAGCAGAAGCCTTGCCTAACCCCGAACTCAGGAGGACTTGTTCATAACCATGGAGGCCACACCCATAATGGAGGGAGTAACCATAATCATACTGGCACAAGGAATGGGAATGGGAATGGAGCAAGCAACAATCAGAACCGCCCAAATCCAGCCACACCCACCAAGAGGGACCTAAGCCATGTTACTTGTTTCAAGTGTAGGAAGACTGGACACTATGCCACGGAGTGCCCTGAAGGAAAGAATGGAAACGGAAACGGGAGCGCTGGGAAGAAGCCAAATCCATTCAACAAAGGACAAGTGAACCGTGTTAACGTGGAGGAGGTTGAAGAGCAGCCAGACGCGGTTATAGGTAAGTTTTTAGTTAAGTCATTTACCGCTCTTGTCCTTTTTGATACTGGTGCATTGCATTCATACATATCAAGAGAATTCGTGGATAAGTTTAAACTACCGACCCAAACCCTTAGGACCCCTCTGTTAGTAAGTTCGCCTGGAGCAGAGTATATGGCTAGTTGATGGTGCGACCAGATACCCTTAACCATTGGTAGCCATGTTTTCCGTCTGACCTAATTATTTTGGAGTCACAAGGATTGGATGTGATATTAGGAATGGACTGGATGTCAAAGTACGGAGGAAACATTGACTATGTCAGTAATTCAATTTGTCTCATCACCCCGGAGGGAAAAAGGATCAAGTATATATCTAGGCATGCGCCACGAAGTATCCAAGTAAATACCCTCACGGGAGTTGTTCAGGAGGAAGTGTCTGTAGTAAAGGATTACCCGGATGTTTTCCCAGAGGAGTTGCCAGGCATGCCACCGGACCGAGATATCGAGTTTTTCATAGAGCTATTGCCAGGCACATGGCCAATATCCAAGAGACCCTGTAGGATGCCCGCGAATGATCTAGAGGAGATTAAGAAATAGATCAAGGAGTTATTGGAGAAAGGTTACATTCGACGGAGTTCATCACCATGGGGAGCCCCAGTGCTTTTGGTCGAGAAGAAGGATAAGTCCCTAAGAATAGTTGTTGATTATCAGGCATTGAATGAAGTGACGATCAAGAACAAGTACCCATTGCCGATGATCAACGATCTGTTTGACCAGCTGCAAGGAGCTAAGGTGTTTTCGAAGATCAATCTACGATCAGGATATCATCAGTTGAAGATACGAGAGAAGGATATACCAAAGACAGCCTTCACCACAAGGTACGGGCTATATGAATATACGGTCATGTCATTTGGACTGACTAACGCCCCTGCCTATTTCATGAGCATGATGAACAAGGTGTTCATCGAATATTTGGATAAGTTTGTTGTGGTGTTCATTGATGATATAATGGTATATTCGAAGAATGAAGAGTAACACAAGGAGCATTTGTGATTAGTTCTCGAGAAACTCAGGGAACATCAGTTATATGCCAAGTTCAGCAAATGCGAGTTTTGGTTGAAGGAAGTCGGATTCCTTGGACATGTTATATCAGGAGAAGGTATAGCAGTAGACCCCACCAAGGTTCAGTCAGTCATTGAATGGTTGGCACCCACTTCAGTTAGTGAGATCCGTAGTTTTCTTGGACTCGCAGGATACTATCGAAGATTCATTGAGAATTTTTCAAAGACTGTAAAGCCCACGACAGAATTATTGAAGAAGGATACCAAGTTTAAATGGACGGAAGATTGTGAGGCAAGTTTCCAGGAGCTGAAGAAACGTTTGACTACATCCCCAGTGCTGACACTGCCAGATATACGTAAGAATTCCAAGTGTATTGCGACGCCTCTCGCCCAGGACTCGGAAGTGTGCTTATGCAGGATGGAAGAGTTGTTTCGTATGCCTCGCGACAACTAAAACCACACGAATTAAATTATGACACGCATGATTTGGAGCTAGCAGCCGTAGTGCATGCGTTGAATACTTGGAGACACTACCTTATTGGAAACCATTGTGATGTGTACATGGATCATAAGAGTTTGAAGTACATTTTCACCCAGAAGGAACTGAACCTTAGCCAGAGAAGATGGTTGGAGCTCATAAAGGATTATGACATGAAGCTTCATTATCATCCAGGAAAGGCCAATGTGGTAGCAGACACTTTGAGCCGGAAGAGTTATGCAAATACCCTAATAAGCACGGGATTGCCGAAGGAGTTAGCAGAGGATCTCCGGGAACTTCGATTGGAGATTGTTCCTAGAGGTTTTGTTGCAGCAATGGAGGTGCGGTCTACATTGTTGGGAAAAATTCAAGAAGCTTAGAAGGATGACAAAGAGATTGCCAAGATAAAGGAGAAAATGAGTGAAGGAAAGGCCAAAGGTTTTCATGAGGATGAACACGACACCTTATGGTTTGAGGACCGTGTTTATGTGCCCAATAACATAGAAATCCGGAAATTAATACTTGAGGAGGCTCATGACTCACCATACTCGATACACCCCAGAAACACCAAGATGTATTTGGATTTGAAGGAACGTTTCTGGTGGACAGGGATGAAGAAGGATATCACCGAGTATGTCGCCGCATGTGATGTATGTCAGAGAGTGAAGGCAGAGCATCAAAAGCCAGCAGGATTGTTACAGCCTATGCCGATACCCGAATGGAAGTGGGATAAACTTGGCATGGATTTTATCACCGGATTGCCTAGGACGAAATCAAGATATGATTCTATATGGGTAGTAATTGACCATTTGACCAAAGTGGCACACTTTATCCCCGTGAAAACAACTTATACTCGGACTCCGTTGTCACGCTGTGCCCCCTCCCCCAAGGCACCACCCCCCCCTCCTTAAAAGCCGACCCCACCACCCCTTGGAGCCGCCCTACCTCGCCGCGAGCCGCCACCCCTCCGCAAGCCGCCGCGCCGCCCGCCGCCCGTCGCCCGCGCCGCGCCGCCTCGCCGCCTTTGCCGCTGCCGCGCCGCCCCTCTCCGCGAGCCACCGCCGCCTGTTGCCCGCGCCGCCGCCGCCCCGCGTAGCACCGCCCCTCGCCGGAGCCGCCTCCGTGTCGGACCTCGCCTGAGGTTAGCCCCGTTCGGTTTTTTTTTTTGAAAACCGGTTCGGTTTTCGTTAAGAAACCCTAGTCATTTTTTTCGGTTCGCCGGTTTTTTCCGGTTTTTCTTTTTCGTGGACGTTCGTCCGGATGTTCGTTTTAACGAACGGTTTTTGTCTGTTAGTTACAGATAACGAACGCTCATTCGTTATCCTGTTCGTCAGTTTTCTTTTTATCGGATTATTCCGTGATTATTTCTGATCGCGATTTCTGATCCAATTTTCGTTCTAGTTTATCTTTTCGCTCGTTAGTCGGAATCAGGCGACTCAAACGCCTAGATCTTCGTCTCGAGACCCTCTTTCCGCTTAACCAACTTGCACAAGTTTTTGCTACTATAAAATTTGACCTAGGTCCAGATTAGTAAACGGATCTTTTTTTTGCCGTTTGAGTTTCGTTGCTCCATTCGATTTGATTCTTTTTGCAAACCGGAGTTCTTAAGTTGAACTTTCTGGTTAGATCCTCTTATTTGAGATTTACCCGTGTTTCTTTGCTTGATTGCTTATGTATGATATTGTTTGTTTGCGATAGAATTCCCGGAGTGCAAAGCGTGTTATTTGGAGTCTCTAGGTTTCGCGGATCGTCAGCAAGGCAAGTAACACTTTGATCATATCCCTTTATCACCCAGTTTTTATGCATTAGTTCCAATCCTCAAACATTGCATGGTTAGGATGTCATTAACATGTGGGTTGGGAAGTAGTTGATGAGGTAGAACCTATTGCCCTGTTACATTCAAACCCTTGGGAGTTACTTCTACGCGTTGCTTATATTGCTATGCTATGCTCGGAGACGTGGTTTGGGTGAGTGAAATCCATGACAGATGTGAGATTGTTAATTAATGGTTCAACTTAAGGTGGCAACTTAAATACACATCTGGGTGGATTGAGGCACCTGGAGTACCCAGTGTTGCCTGTATTTTTGGAAATCCCGGAGTACCCGTGTGATCTTCCTATGGACCGCCACCCAGGCTCAAAGGGAACTGAGATGATTCATGCTAGAAACTTCCATGTGCATCCACATGCTATTATGGGCTCTAGCATAGTTGAGTAAGTTACGTGAAGCTCTTGAAGAGGTGGATCAGCAGGTAGTAGGATTGTAGGTTTGGTATGGTCTGCCTGGGGTAGAGAGTTAATGTTTCTGAAAGACTGTGTCTCGGTCATCCGTTTCTCAAACACCATGTAGTACGAGAAATCCAACGGAGGCGATCGAGTCTTGTGGGGAAAAGTGCGCAAACCTCTGCAGAGTGTATAAACTAATCATGGTTAGCCGTGTCCCCGGTTATGGACAAATCTTGAGTATCTAGTACTTGGAGTATCTTAAGTATCTCATCACTCTAATCTAATATTGTTGGGTTAATAATTACTTTAATTGGGATTGAGTTGGAGGAACCTTCTCAATAATGTTTCAACTACCATGATAGTTAAATAAAATCTATTCCATTGTTGTAGGAAAAAATTGGCTTTTCACAAAAACTATAACCCTAGAGCTTTCCACCAGCCAAATATGCATGTAGTGATAGCATTGTTATGTTCTTGCTCTACTATGTTATTTTTCCAGCATATTCCATGTGCTGACCCGTTTCGGGCTGCAACGTATTATGTTGCAGACTTTTCAGATGAGGAGTAAGGTTCGTTAGGTCGTTGCCGTGCAGCTTAGCTATGTCGTTGGAGTTGATGGACTCACTTTATCTTCCAAGCCTTTCGTTGTTATCGTATTAGATGGCCTTAAGCCATATTTATTGTAATAAGTTATCTTTGGAGACATTCGATGTAATAAGTGTGTGATTGCTACTCTGTTATAAATCCTCGAGTACTGTGTGTGTCAGCATTACCGATCCAGGGATGACACTAAAGCACACAGACTTGACTGTTTGAGGTCAGGTCGCTACAACTTGTTGACAACTCTAGTTATGAAAACTATGATGAACTTGCTATTAATCATGCTAATCAAGATAAAACAAATGACAATGATAAGAAGGAGATTGAGCGTCTAACTAAAGAACTAAACACTCTTAAGTTAGCTCATGAAACTACCTTGGAAGATCATCGAGAACTTTTAAAGACTCATTAGAAGCTACGCTTTGAAAAGCTCAACCATGAGCAAGAGCATGATTTCTTAAAGGCAATCAATGATGATCTTCGCAAGAAAAGTTCTTCTTACATTGCCAAGCGTTTACTCTTGTCTACTTACATGCCACAAGTTAAATCTAGCTACAAGAACAAGAAAGATTCTTCCTCTAGTAATAACAACAATCATGCTAAATCCAATGTTGTTGCTTCTAGTAGTTCTCTTGATTCCACTAATGATTCTCTTAGCCAAGTTCCACTTGAGCAAGAAAATAGCTTATTGAAGGGAATTATAGAGAAAGGTGTTTACAAGAGTCTTGCCGGAAGTAAGCAATTTGAGGAAATTGTACGGAAGCAAGGAAGACACCGGAAGAATCAAGGTGTTGGTTTTGAAAGAAAGTTCAATGCCAATGGAGTTGAGTGGGAAGAAGATAATACCCCAAGACAAAGTTTGTTCCTCAACAAGAGAAGTATGATCCTACTTATTTCCAAGGAACACAAGCTCAAGATGATCTTCCACCACAAGAACACAAGCTAAAAGGCAAGGACAAGCTTCAAGAGGAGATTGATGCATTTGAAGAAGCAGCTGAGGCCTTGGTCAAGTGGGTTCCCAAGACTACATCAAGTTCCACTTCATCAAGTATGACTACAACTCCGAGGATTCCCATCAAGATGGTGTGGATCCCTAAGAAGAAGAACTAGAGAGTTCTTGAGGGTGACTCTGCCAACATACTTCACTCTTATCATCTTGGCAAGGACAAGTGCAAACAACTTCCATATCTTGCACTAGTTCAAGGAGTCACAAACCCTCTTGTTGGTAAGACAAGGGACAAGGTAACCTAATGCATTCATAGACATCATATCGTGTCAATATCACTCTATTTCTATGGATATCCTTGTTTGTTCCTTGTGGGACTAACCCGTGTAGGTATTGAAAGTGCAACTCACTCCAAAGGATAGCTCTGAATGATCTACATCAACATTGAGCATCTACATCTTCAACACCTACATGAAGTCATCATCGACAAAACCCAAGGTTAGTTCATCCCTCTTAGGGGGAATATCACATCTAGGGGAGCTTTACTCTAATCAATTGAGCTAAAGCAACTCTAATGGTGTGAACACAGCAACGCTTTATGTAAAAGTGGTAACCCCACTTGTGCTTAAACGATGAGTATGACCTATGATCAAATGTTCTCTTTGACTCCTAAGTCAATATACTCATATATATATATATATATATGACCTAGTCATCGACAAATTGCTTGATATATGCTAGAGTGATTGTGCAAGCTTTGTCACATATTTCATTTGCCATTTTATTGTGTGAGCATGTTGGATGCATATTTTACTCATTCGAGGACATCCATTTGTTGCTTTGATTGTTTGCCTTTTTCTCTTTTGCCAAATGGATGGACAAGAATGCTTAAGAACTCCCTCTAGCTATCTATGCTTTTCTCGTCTCAAACTCTATTCATGCTACATCACAAAGTTTGATCAAGTCAGATTCGAACCACTCTATGAGAGGAGCACTTGGAGTCCCTGATTCGTCATAAAGTTAAGCTTTCAAAACCTCTTTGTGCATTTCGGTATGACCGAGTCATCCATTTCGGTCACACCGAGATCACTAAGTTGATCTAGGTTTTCAATCTCGGTGCAACTGATTTGAACTTTTCGTTCACACCGAGTTGCGGTAACCGCTTGTGATTCTCCATCTCGGTGCCATCGAGTTGTTCCACTCGGTCACACCGATAGGGTCGGGATATATAAACCCACGGGTGAGATTTTGAAAATTTCTTCGAAACCTCTCAGCCCGCGCGTATCCTGCTCTGCCGCCTCGGGACTCTGGATCATCTTCTCGCCGCCAGCGACCTCCCACCACTGGTTTCCATCACCGTCAACGGAATTCTGCACCTCCGTTGCCGCCGTAGCAAACTCCGCCGAACTAGGGTACGAGTTCGATCCTTTGTGCTATTCTTTTAACTCCGATTCGTAGCACATTACTTCTCCATGATCATGACCACGTATGCAAATTATCCATCCACTGAAAACCTCCTTTAGATTAGATTGGATTTGACAATTTAGGGTTAGGTCTCCGCTGGACACATCTCGGACCGACCGAATTGTAGAAATCGGTCTCACCGATTTGGCTTAGGCCATAGCACGTGCATTTTCGGTCTGACCGAAAATTGCAAATCGGTGTGACCAAATTCAATTCTTTGTGAAACCCTAGCAGTCTCGGTGCCACCGAACTGTGACTCGGTCTGACCGAGTTCACTAGTTTAGGTTCCAAAAGCTGCTTCGGTATCACCAAGTTTACAAATCGGTAGCTCCGAAATGCTTTCTGTGGAGAACTAAAACTAAGTTTTTAATAAATCAGTTTTGAAAAACTCTGCACTTTGTGATGCTCATCCACTCTACCTCATCTATATCTATTCGCAGGGTCTGCTGTCAATAAGTTTGCAGAGATGTCTGACCAGAGCGACAGCCAGAACAAGTCTGAAGAACAAGTGCAATTGAGTGAGGGCACTAGTCCCTCTAGCAGTTCTGATGATGGCAGCAGGAGCACACCAAGCAACTTACCCAAAGCATCCACCATGTCAAGGAAGAAGAAAACCTCAGATTCTGAAGTTGAGGACTATGTGGCTATTGAGGAGGAAGTCAGCTCCAAGAAGAAGGTGCTGAGGAAAGAATATGGGTCAGCTGCTACAACTAAGCCTGGCTTGCACAAGAAGGCCCATGCCAAGAGGGTGCCAACCATAAAGGTTAGAGCCTCAATTGCTGAAACCTCCAAGCCAACTGGAGAGGCTGCTGGAGAGGGAAAGAAGAGAAAAGAAAGGGTCAAGAAGACCACTGCCGGAGTGCTTGGTAGATCCTCCATTATGAGAGATCCAGAAGAAGAGGATGAGGAAGAGGATGCTGTTCCAGCTCCCAAGTCTCAGAAGCTCATGGGAGATGCAATTAAGTCAGCGACTACTCCATCTAAGCCCAAATCTGCTCCCAAGGTTGCTGCTCAGAATCCTTCTGTACCCAAGAGGAATACTAGAAGTATACCTGCTGAGGAGAAGAACAAGGCCCTAGTGCCCGAAGCGGAAGAAGAGGAAGATGATTCACTTGTTTTGAGGAAGTTGAAGCCCAAAATTCCTGACCATAATGATGCTCATCCAGTCGCTAAGGACATGCACATCAGAAAGGATGCTGGACTGATATTGTGGAGACAGTCCGATCCCTATGTTGTTCGGAGGAGGACTGCAGTTGACTATAGGTTCCATACAAAGGAACAACAAGACTTCTATGAGACAATTTTGCTTGACAAGAAGCCCATTGTATGTGACATGAAATGGGTGGATTGGGAATACATCCAGGACATGATAGCTTCAAGGCATGTGGAGTAGATGAATTTGTTGGACAGAAGCTCACCAAATGGAATGATGAGTTGATCATGCAGTTTTACTCCACAGCCCACTTCTATCCAGATGGAAGGATAGTATGGATGTCTGAGGGTACTAGGTACCAATCCACTGTTGAAGAATGGGCCAAGCTAATCAATGCCCCTGAAGAATATGAAGATGACTATGATGTGTATGCCAAGAAAAATAAGGATCACAACTCCATGGCAAACATGTACAAGGAGATCCCAGATAAAGCTTTGGAGACTCACAAGCTTGGATTTGTACATTTCTTGTTGTCTGGTCTGCCTACTATTAACTGGATCTTAAGACACACATTGCTACCCAAGTCAGGAGATCACAAGATGATCAGAGGACACTCCATCAACATGCTGCAAATCTTTGATGTCCCTCAGAAATTTAAAGTTATGAGTTTGATTGTAGAAACAATCAAGAGGACAGCTACTGATCATAAGAGAAGCTGTGGGTATGCTCCACACATTCAGGAGCTCATCAACTCCAAGATGGGCACAAGAATTTATTTGCTGGACAAGTAGCATCTACCCTTACATCCTGAATTTGAAGACAACACTATTGTGATGAATGAGGAAGAACCATCATCAGTTCAAGTCTAGGAGAAGAGGGCCGAAGCAAAGGCTGAGAAAGCTGCAAGGATGCCAAGCGCAGAAGAAGCATCTCAAGTTTTCCTCAAGACAAAACAAGATCAATTAGGCTATGTGATTCAAGCTACACTGGGGATTGAGAAGGGCTTGGCCACCCTGACTCAGAATCAGCAGAGCCTGGAGAGGATTGTGGAGACAAAATTCTACGATCTTGATCTCAAGGTAACTGAGATTTAGACCACAGTTGATCAGCTTCAGGAGGAAGCAGAGGAGAGGAGAGGAAAGGCAACTACTGATACTTTTCAGTGTGTGCCACGAGGTCCAAGGTTTGCTGCAGTGCCAGTTTCAGATGCTAGAGCTACACTGTCAGCACTAGCAGCTACAGCTCCAGTGCCACCTCCAGCACCTACTCCACTAGCTCCAACTACATCGACAGATGCCTTCGTCCTTGGAGTTCTCTCTACACCACCTCCCGAAGACCAAGCCTGAGAGATGCATAGCACTATGCATTTTCAAACTTTTTGGTAACTTGTTGCCAAAGGGGGAGAAATATGTATAGATCATAGGCTTCGAGAGAGAGTTTCTTGCTTTTTATCTCTCTTGCTTTTGGTTGAACTTTTTATTGTGTGAGATACTTTATATCCTTGTGAGATACTTGTGTGATCATGTGATTGATCATTTTCTACCTTAATGCTTGTTTGGATGTTACTATCTTTTATATCTCATATATGATCATTCACTTTCTTGGTGATGAGTGCATGCTTTTAATTTCTATCATTTTGAGCGCTCCACCAAGATGTATGTGATATGGAAGAGTAACCCATGATCCTAATCGATTGTGCATTTGCATTCAAAAGCAAATCTCGAATAATGCACAAATTTAGGGGGAGATCTTGCTTATCACATACTTCTCAAAGCGACGTGTTTTTCAATCTTATGATCATTTGTCGAAGCTTTGATCTATATTTTGTCATCAATTACCAAAATGGGGGAGATTGAAAGTGCAACTATCCCTGGGTGGTTTTGGTAATTCCTAACAACATATAACTCATTGAGCTAATGCTATTTTAAGATAAATATTTCAGGAAAGCTCAATGATTGGCATGGCATGGATTAGAAAGTGGACCCCTCAAAATGCTAAGGACAAAAGATTGGCTCAAGCTCAAAGCACAAGACTCTACATTTTACTTTTAGTGATCCAAGATCGCATTGAGTCCATAGGAAAATCCAATACTATTAAAAGGGGGTGAGGTGTTGCTTAATGAGTTACTTGCTCAAAATGCTTAGTGATATGCTCCAAAACCCTCAACTACTTTCTCATATCCACATATGTCCCAAACCAAAAGTCAAACTCAGCCCCACCAAAATCTTCTATCCGGCGCCACCGAGTTCACTTGACATAGCCACCGCCACAAACCCTAGTCACTTCGGTCTCACCGATAGGGATCTCGGTCTCACCGAGATGGGATTGCAACCTCTCTGTTTCCCTTCGTAACGTTTCGGTCCAACCGAGATGAGCGATCGGTCCCACCGAGATTGCAATGCAAACTCTCTGTTTCCCCTTCCTAACATTTCGGTCTAACTGAGATGAGTGAATCGATCCCACCGAGTTTGCTGACCAACTCTCTGTTTGTCTATTACCAAAATCGGTCCCATCGAGTTTGTGTAATTGGTCCCACCGAGTTTGGTGATTTGTGCGTAACGGTTAGATTTTGTGTGGAGGCTATATATACCCCTCCACACACTCTTCATTCGTGGAGAGAGCCATCAGAATATGCCTACACTTCCAACATACATTTTCTGAGAGAGAACCACCTACACTTGTGTTGACGCCAAAATATTCCACTCCAACCACATAAATCTTGATCTCTAGCCTTCCCCAAGTTGCTTTCCACTCAAATCTTCTTTCTACCAAATCCAATCCTATGAGAGAGAATTGAGTGTTGGGGAGACTATCAGTTGAAGCACAATAGCAAGGAGTTCATCATCAACACACCATCTATTACCTTTTGGAGAGTGGTGTCTCCCAGATTGGTTAGGTGTCACTTGGGAGCCTCCGTCAAGATTGTGGAGTTGAGCCAAGGAGTTTGTACGTGCAAGGAGATCGCCTACTTCGTGAAGATCTGCCCTAGTGAGGCAAGTCCTTCGTGGGCGATGGCCATGGTGGGATATACAAGGTTGCTTCTTCGTGGACCCTTCGTGGGTGGAGCCCTCAGTGGACTCGCGCAACGGTTACCCTTTGTGGGTTGAAGTCTCCATCAACGTGGATGTACGATAGCACCACCTATCGGAACCATGCCAAAAATCTCCGTGTCTACATTGCGTTTGCTCCCTCCAAACTCCTCCCTTTACCTTCATATGCAATTGTTTTACATTCTGCTGCTATACTCTTAGAATTGCATGTGTAGATTGATTACTTGAATTGTGCTAAGTTGCTAAAATCTGCCAAGACTTAAAATTGGGAAAAGGCTAGATTTTTATTTGGTAAAGTAGTCTAATCACCCCCTCTCCTCTAGACATACTTTCGATCCTACAGTTACCCATTACAAATTACCTTATCACAAAACTATCTGTTACCGATAATTTCAGTGCTTGCAGAGAATACCTTACTGAAAACTGCTTATCATTTCCTTCTGCTCCTCGTTTGGTTCGACACTCTTACTTATCGAAAGGACTATGATAGATCCCTTATACTTGTGGGTCATCACGCACGTACTCCCATCTCTTTCCCAACCACACCAGCGCGGTACACGGTGGAGCTCATTTCTGTACGAAAAGGCAACCCGCGTGGTAATTTGACACGTGTACTGGTTGTCCACTTGATGGAGGATCGTGTACCATGGGTGAACAAACAAATTGTGACTTGACACATTTTTTTAAAGAGGCAAACCATGTGGGGTCTACCTTAGAGGTAAGACTCTATACACTAGAGATGATGTACTACTTTTGATGTGTCCCGTAAACTCGTAGAATGAGGAGAAGCTTGCTTTGTACGCCCTCTCCCCCGCCCACGGGCACGGTGGCTCGTAGAGTCGCAGGACAAGGAGAAGCTTGCTTACTACGCCTATGCCCGCTCCCTCGCCCACGCGCACGGTGGCTTGCAGGACGAGTAGAAGCTTGCTTACTATCCCTACGCTCGCTCCCTCACCCACACGCGCGGTGGCTCGCATGACGGGGAGAAAATTTTACTACTCCCTCCGTTAGACGTATATACACCTCATCCCTACCTTGGTTAGAGAGATTATCATATTGTTTGAAATATATGTCTTTTAGCAGATTTCAATATGAACTACTAGTACATACTGAAGGAAATATGCCCTAGAGGTAATAATAAAGTTGTTATTTATATTTCCTTATATCATGATAAATGTTTATTATTCTTGCTAGAATTGTATTAACCAAAAACTTAGTACATGTGTGAATACATAGACAAACAGAGTGTCACTAGTATGCCTCTACTTGACTAGCTCGTTGAATCAATGATGGTTATGTTTCCTGACCATAGACATGAGTTGTCATTTGATCAACGGGATCACATCATTAGAGAATGATGTGATTGACTTGACCCATCCGTTAGCTTAGCACGATGATCGTTTAGATTGTTGCTATTGCTTTCTCCATAACTTATACATGTTCCTATGACTATGAGATCATGCAACTCCCGAATACCAGAGGAACACTTAGTGTGCTATCAAACGTCACAACATAATTGGGTGCCTATAAAGATGCTCTACAGGTGTCTCCGATGGTGTTTGTTGAGTTGGCATAGATCGAGATTAGGATTTGTTACTCCGAGTATCGGAGAGGTATCTCTGGGCCCTCTCGGTAATGCACATCACTATAAGCCTTGCAAGCAATGTGACTAATGAGTTAGTTGCGGGATGATGCATTACGGAACGAGTAAAGAGACTTGCCGGTAACGATATTGAACTAGGTATTGAGATACCGATGATCGAATCTCGGGCAAGTAACATACCCATGACAAAGGGAACAGCGTATGTTGTTGTGCGGTTTGACCGATAAAGATCTTCATAGAATATGTAGGAACCAATATGAGCATCCAGGTTCCGCTATTGGTTATTGACCGGAGATGAGTCTCGGTCATGTCTACATAGTTCTTGAACCCGTAGGGTCCACACGCTTAACGTATTATGATTTTATGTGTTTTGATGTACCGAAGGTAGTTCAGAGTCCCAGATATGATCACGGATATGACAAGGAGTCTCGAAATGGTCGAGACATAAAGATCGATATATTGGAAGCCTATGTTTGGACATCGGATTGGTTCCGGATGAGTTCGGGCATTTTCCGGAGTACCTGGAGGTTATCGGAATCCCCCGGGGAGTATATGGGCCTTATTGGGCCTTAGTGGAATAGAGGATAGGAAGGGAAAAGGTGGGAGGCGCGCCCCCCTAGCCCAATCCGAATTGGGTGGGGGCCACCCCCCCCTTCCTTCCCTCTCTCCTCCCCTTTCTTCTTTCCTACTCCTACTACTTGGAAGGGGGGAATCCTACTCCCGATGGGAGTAGGACTCCCCTAGGGCATACCATAGAGGGTGGCCCTCCCCCCTCCTCCACTCCTTTATATACGGGGGAAGGGGGCACCCCATAGACACACAAGTTGATTGTTTAGCCGTGTGCGGTGCTCCTCTCCACAGAATTCCACCTCGGTCATATCGTTGTAGTGCTCAGGCGAAGCCCTGTGTCGGTAACTTCATCATCACCGTCATCACACCGTTGTGCTGAGGAAACTCCCTCGGCCTCAACTGGATCAAGAGTATGAGGGACATCACCGAGGTGAATGTGTGCAAATCGCGAAGGTGCCATGCGTTCGGTACTTGATCGGTTGGATCGCGAAGACGTTCGACTACATCAACCGCATTTCATAATGCTTCCTCTTTCGGTCTACAAGGGTACGTAGACATACTCTTCCCTCTCGTTGCTATGCATCTCCTAGATAGATCTTGCACAATCATAGGAATTTTTTTGAAATACTGCGTTTCCCAACAGTGGCATCCGAGCCGGTTCTATGCGTAGATGTTATATGCACGAGTAGAACACAAAGGAATTGTGGGCATGGGTATATACATATTTCTTTCCATCACTAGTTGATTCTTGATTCAGCGGTATTGTTGGATGAAGCGGCCTAGACCGACATTACGCGTACGCTTACTTGAGACTGGTTCTACCGACGTGCTTCGCACACAGGTGGCTAGTGGGTGTCAGTTTCTCAACTTTAGTTGAATCAATTCAATGAACAGAGTTCTTTCTGAAGATCAAAAAGCAATCACTATACCGCGTTGTGGTTTTTGATGCGTAGGTAAGAATGGTTCTTGCTCAGCCCGTAGCAGCCACGTAAAACTTGCAACAACAAAGTAGAGGACGTCTAACTTGTTTTTGTAGGGCATGTTGTGATGTGATATGGTCAAGACATTATGCTAAATTTTATTGTATGAGATGATCATGTTTTGTAACAGAAATATCGGCAACTGGCAGGAGCCATATGGTTGTCGCTTTATTGTATGAAATGCAATTGCCATGTAATTGATTTACTTTATCACTAAGCGGTAGCGATAGTCATAGAAGCAATAGTTGGCGAGACAATAATGATGCTTCGATGAAGATGAAGGTGTCAAGCCGCTGATGATGGTGATCATGACGGTGCTTTGGAGATGGAGATCAAGGGCACAAGATGATGATGGCAATATCATATCACTTATATTGATTGCATGTGATGTTTATCCTTTATGCATCTTATTTTGCTTAGTTCGGCGGTAGCATTATAAGATTATCTCTCACTAAATTTAAAGGTACAAGTGTTCTCCCTGAGTATGCACCATTGCTACAGTTCGTCGTGCCGAGACACCACGTGATGATCAGGTGTGATAAGCTCTACGTTCACATACAACGGGTGCAAGCCAGTTTTGCACACGCAGAATACTCGGGTTAAACTTGGCGAGCCTAGCATATGCAGATATGGCCTCGTAACACTGAGACCGAAAGGTTGAGCGTGAATCATATAGTAGATATGATCAACATAGTGATGTTCACCATTGAAAACTACTCCATCTCACGTGATGATCGGACATGGTTTAGTTGATATGGATCACGTGATCACTTAGATGATTGGAGAGATGTCTATCTAAGTGGGAGTTCTTAAGTAATTTGATTAATTGAACTTTAATTTATCATGAACTTAGGACCTGATAGTATTTTGCATGTCTATGTTGTTGTAGATAGATGGCCCGTGCTGTTGTTCCATTGAATTTTAGTGTGTTCCTAGAGAAAGCTAAGTTGAAAGATGATGGTAGCATCTACACGGACCGGGTCCGTAACTTGAGGATTATCCTCATTGCTGCACAGAAGAATTATGTCCTGGAAGCATCGCTAGGTGACAAACCCGCTGCAGAAGCAACGCCAGATGTTGTGAACACCTGGCAGAGCAAAGCTGATGACTACTCGATAGTTCAGTGTGCCATGCTTTATGGCTTAGAACCGGAACTTCAACAGCATTTTGAACATCATGGAGCATATGAGATGTTCTAGGAGTTGAAGTTAATATTTCAAGCAAATGCCTGGATTGAGAGATATGAAGTCTCCAATAAGTTCTACAGCTGCAAAATGGAGGAGAATAGTTCTGTCAGTGAACATATACTCAAAATGTCTGGGTACCACAACCACTTGACTCAGCTGGAAGTTAATCTTCCTGATGATAGTGTCATTGACAGAGTTCTTCAATCACCGGCACCAAGCTACAAGAGCTTCATGATGAACTACAATATGCAAGGGATGGATAAGACTATTCCCGAGCTCTTCTCAATGCTAAAGGCTGTGGAGGTAGAAATCAAGAAGGAGGATCAAGTGTTGATGGTCAACAAGACCACTAGTTTCAAGAAAAAGGGTAAAGGGAAGGGGAACTTCAAGAAGAACAGCAAGCCAGTTGCTGCTCAAGTGAAGAAACCCAAGTCTGGACCTAAGCCTAAAACTGAGTGCTTCTACTGCAAAGGGACTGGTCACTGGAAGCGGAACTGCCCCAAGTATTTGGCAGAGAAGAAGGATGGCAAAGTGAAAGGTATATTTGATATACATGTTATTCATGTGTACCTTACTAATGCTCACAGTAGCGCTTGGGTATTTGATATTGGTTCTGTTGCTAATATTTTACAACTCGAAACAGGGGCTATGGATTAAGCGAAGATTGGCTAAGGACGAGGTGAGGATGCGCGTGGGAAATGGTTCCAAAGTCGATATGATCGCCGTCGGCACGCTACCTCTACATCTACCTTCAAGATTAGTTTTAGACCTAAATAATTGTTATTTGGTGCCAGCGTTGAGCATGAACATTATATGTGGAACTTGTTTGATGCGAGATGGTTATTCATTTAAATCAGAGAATAATGGTTGTTCTATTTATATGAGTAATATCTTTTATGGTCATGAACCCTTGATGAGTGGTCTACTTTTACTAAAACTTGATAGTAGTGATACACATGTTCATAGTATTGAAGCCAAAAGATGCAGAGTTGATAATGATAGTGCAACTTATTTGTGGCACTGCCGTTTGGTGTAAAGCGCATGAAGAAACTCCATTCTGATGAACTTCTGGAATCACTTGATTATGAATCACTTGGTACTTGCGAAACATGCCTCATGGGCAAGATGACTAAAACTTCGTTCTCCGGAACAATGGAGTGAGCAACAGAGTTATTGGAAATCATATATACTGATGTATGCGGTCCAATGAACATTGAGGCTCACGGTGGATATCGTTATTTTCTTACCTTCATAGATGATTTGAGCAGATATGGGTATATCTACTTGATGAAACATAAGACTGAAACATTTGAAAAGTTCAAAGAATTTCAGAGTGAAGTGGAAAATCATCATGACAAGAAAATCAAGTTTCTACGATCTGATCATGGAGGTGAATATTTGAGTTATGAGTTTGTTCTTCATTTGAAACAATGCAGAATAGTTTCGCAACTCGCGCCACCTGGAACACCACAACGTAATGGTGTGTCCGAACGTCGTAACCGCACTTTATTAGATATGGTGCGATCTATGATGTCTCTCACTGATTTACCGCTATCGTTTTGGGGTTATGCTTTAGAGACGGCTGCATTCACGTTAAATAAGGCACCATCAAAATCCGTTGAGATGACACCCTATGAATTGTGGTTTGGCAAGAAACCCAAGTTGTCGTTTCTTAAAGTTTGGGGCTGCGATGCTTATGTGAAAAAGCTCCAACCTAATAAGCTCGAACCCAAATCGGAGAAATGTGCCTTCATAGGATACCAAGAGGAGACTGTTGGGTACACCTTCTATCACAGATCCGAAGGCAAGATATTCGTTGCTAAGAATGGATCCTTTCTAGAGAAGGAGTTTCCCTCGAAAGAAGTGAGTGGGAGGAAAGTAGAACTTGATGAGGTAATTGTACATTCTCCCTTATTGGAAAGTAGTTCATCACTGAAATCAGTTCCAGTGATTCCTACACCAGTAAGTGAGGAAGCTAATGATGATGATCATGAAGCTTCTGATCAAGTTATACTGAACCTCGTAGGTCAACCAGAGTAAGATCCGCAGCAGAGTGGTACGGTAATCCTATTCTGGAGGTCACGTTACTTGACCATGACGAACCTATGAACTATGAGGAAGCGACGATGAGCCCAGATTCCGCAAAATGGCTTGAGGCCATGAAATCTTATATGGGATCCATGTATGAAAACAAAGTGTGGACTTTGGTTGACTTGCTCAATGATCGGCAGGCCATAGAGAATAAATGGATCTTCAAGAAGAAGACTGACGCTGACGGTAATGTTACTGTCTACAAAGCCCGACTTGCTGCAAAAGGTTTTCGACAAGTTCAAGGAGTTGACTATGATGAGACCTTCTCACCCATAGCGATGCTTAAGTCCGTCCGAATCATTTTAGCGATTGCCACATTTTATGATTATGAAATTTGGAAAATGAATGTCAAAACTGCGTTTCTTAATGGATATCTTAAAGAGGAGTTGTATATGATGCAACAAGAAGGTTTTGTCAATGCAAAAGGTGCTAACAAAGTGTGCAAGCTCCAGCGATCCATTTATGGACTGGTGCAAGCCTCTCGGAGTTGGAATATACGCTTTGATAGTGTGATCAAAGGATATGGTTTTATATAGACTTTTGGAGAAGCCTGTATTTACAAGAAAGTGAGTGGGAGCTCTGTAGCATTTCTGATATTATATGTAGATGACATATTGTTGATTGGAAATGATACTGAATTTCTGAATAGCATAAAAAGGATACTTGAATAAGAATTTTTCAATGAAAGACCTCGGTGAAGCTGCTTATATATTGGGCATCAAAATCTATAGAGATAGATCAAGACGCTTAATTGGACTTTCACAAAGCACATACCTTGATAAAGTTTTGAAGAAGTTCAAAATGGATCAAGCAAAGAAAGGGTTCTTGCCTGTGTTACAAGGTGTGAAGTTGAGTCAGACTCAATGCTCGACCACTGCAGAAGATAGAGAGAAAATGAAAGTCATTCCCTATGCTTTAGCCATAGGTTCTATCATGTATGCAATGTTGTGTACTAGACCTGATGTGTGCCTTGCTATTAGTTTAGCAGGGAGGTACCAAAGTAATCCAGGAGTGGATCACTGGACAGCGGTCAAGAACATCCTGAAATACCTGAAAAGGACTAAGGATATGTTTCTCGTTTATGGAGGTGACAAAGAGCTCGTCGTAAACGGTTACGTCGATGCAAGCTTTGACACTGATCCGGATGACTCTAAGTCACAAACCGGATACGTATTCTTATTAAATAGTGGAGCTGTCAGTTGGTGCAGTTCAAAGCAGAGCGTCATGGCAGGATCTACGTGTGAAGCGGAGTACATAGCTGCTTCGGAAGTAGCAAATGAAGGAGTCTAGATGAAGGAGTTCATATCCGATCTAGGTGTCATACCTAGATCATCGGGTCCAATAAAAATCTTTTGTGACAATACTGGTGCAATTGCCTTGGCAAAGGAATCCAAATTTCACAAGAGAACCAAGCACATCAAGAGACGCTTCAATTCCATCTGCGATCAAGTCAAGGAGGGAGACATAGAGATTTGCAAGATACATACGGATCTGAATGTTGCAGACCCGTTGACTAAAGCTCTCCCATGAGCAAAACATCTGGGCTATTCTATTACAAAGTGACACTTGATAGCACACAAGGTATTCCTCTGGTATCCAGGAGTGGCATGATCTCATGGCCGAAGGAACAGATACTTGACATGAAGAAATCTATAGCAAATAAGTAAACAATCTGATGCTAGGCTTACGGTTGGGTCTGTCCACCACATCATTCTCCTACTGATATGCCTGTTATCAAATGACAACTCATGTCTATGGTTAGGAAACCATAACCATCTTTGATCAACGAGCTAGTCAAGTAGAGGCTTATTAGGGCACGGTGTAGTTTACGTATTCACACATGTATTTAAGTTTTCGATCAATACAATTCTAGCATGAATAATAAACATTTATCATGAACGGGAAATATGATAATAACCAAATTATTATTGGCTCTAGGGCATATTTCCAACAGAAAGGACTATGATTGATCCCCTATATTTGTGGGCCTTCAAAGATGCACGGACGAGGCCATTTTGGGCCACCCCGTTGTGCGAGGCCGCAGGTGAAGAGGCCGCTCGGACAACGGCCGATACATGCTGCTACATGGTGCGTGAGGCTACTGTGTTGGAGAAGAGGCCAGGTAGTTGCGCCAGTGTTGGAATAGGGGTCCGCAAGGGTCGATGGGAAGCGGCGGGCGGCGCAAACCAATCTTAGACCGGAGAACCAAAAAAGAAACACCGATCAAGACAACTGATGATGTCTACTATGCAACCTTCTTCTTGTAGACTCGTGTTGGGCCTCCAAGCGCAGAGTTATGTAGGACAGTAGCAATTTTCCCTCAAGTGGATGACCTAAGGTTTATCAATCCGTGGGAGGAGTATGATGAAGATGGTCTCTCCCAACAACCCTACAACCAAATAAAAAAAGAGTCTCTTGTGTCCCCAACACACCCAATACAATGGTAAATTGTATAGGTGCACTAGTTCGGGCGAAGAGATGGTGATACATGTGCAATATGGAAGGTAGATATAGGTTTTTGTAATCTTAAAATATAAAAACACCAAGGTAGAAAGTGGTAAAAGTGAGCGAAAACAGTATTGCAATGCTTGTAAACAAGGCCTAGGGTTCATACTTTCACTAGTGCAAGTTCTCTCAACAATGATAACATAATTAGATCATATAACAATCCCTCAACGTCCAACAGAGAGTCACTCCAAAGTCACTAATAGCATAGAATAAACGAAGAGATTATTGTAGGGTACGAAACCACCTCAAAGTTAATCTTTCTGTTCGATCTATTGGGCTATCCCTATAAGTGTCACAAACAGCCCTAGAGTTCGTATAAAATAACACCTTAAGACACACATCAACCAAAACCCTAATGTCACCTAGATACTCCAATGTGACCACAAGTATCCGCGGGTTTGATTATACGATATGCATCACACAATCTCAGATTCATCTATTCAAACCAACACAAACTTCAAAGAGTGCCCCAAAGTTTCTACCGAAGAGTCAAGACGAAAATGGGTGCCAACCCCTATGTATAATTTCACAAGGTCACAGAACCCGCAAGTTGATCACCAAAACATACATCAAGTAGATCACGTGAATATCCCATTGTCACCATAGATAAGCACATGCAAGACATACATCAAGTGTTCTCAAATCCTCAAAGACTCAATCCGATAAGATAACTTCAAAGGGAAAAATCAATCCATTACAAGAAGGTGGAGTGGGAGAAACATCAAAAGATCCAACTATAATAGCAAAGCTTGCGGTACATCAAGATCGTTCCAAATCAAGAACACGAGAGAGAGAGAGAGAGAGATCAAACACATAGCTACTGGTACATACCCTCAACCCCGAGGGTGAAATACTCCCTCCTCATCATGGAGAGCGCCGGGATGATGAAGATGGCCACCGATGATGGTTTCCCCCCCCCCCCGGCAGGGTGCCGGAACGGGCTCCCGATTGGTTTTTCGTGGCTACAAAGGCTTGCGGCGGCGGAACTCTCGATCTAGGTTTCTTTTCAGGGGTTTCTGTATTTATAGAAACTTTTGGCATCGGTTCCACGTCAGGGGGGGTCCATGAGTCAACGACAAGGGTGGAGCGTCCTCCCGGGGGATTGGGCACGCCCTCCACCCTTGTGGTTGGCTCGGGACTCTTCAGGCCCAACTCTTTTGCTTCAGGGGCTTCTTCTGGTCCATAAACAATCACCGTAAATTTTCACCTCAATTGGACTCCGTTTGATATTCCTTTTCTGCAAAACTCAAAAACAAGGAAAAACAGAAACTGGCACTGGCCTCTAGGTTAATAGGTTAGCCCCAAAAATCATATAAAATAGCATATAAATGCATATAAAATATCCAAAACAGATAATATAATAGCATGGAACAATCAAATGTTATAGATACGTTGGAGACGTATCAACTGACGAGGAAGAGAAAAAACGGGATCAAAGGATCGGGAAAAAGACTTTGTAGGGAAGCCAATCAACACGGTTAGTGGACGAACCATAGGTATGTACGGCGCGAACTCTGGTGGCGATTATGTAGATCGACCTCCCCAAGGACGACGCAGCGCGAAAGCAGCAGTAGCTAGGGTTTAGGATCGGGGTTAGGCTGATATCATGTTAAAGGAATGGATAGGGAATTGGTGGAATTGTTGATTGTATTCCTTGAGCCTCATGGTCTTATATATAGGAGTACATGATCTTCTTGGAGTAGAAGACACTGTACAATAAATCCTACGCTATGCTATATTTCCTAACTAATCATGATGCTCAACATTTGTTTCCCGGTCACTCTGCAGCATTCAAGGCATGGTGCCTAGCGACGGCGTCGCAAAAGCTCGGTGTGGCAGAGGGTGCACCATTGTGGGGTTTACCTACTGCAGGTTCGACATTCGAGATGGTTGCGGCCTCGCCCGCTTTGATGTCGTCTCTGGCATTGACGTGTGCTAGAAATAGCAATCGAAGAGAGAGAGAGAGAGAGAGAGAGAGAGAGAGAAAGAGAGAGAGAGAGAGAGAGAGAGAGAGAGAGAGATGGTCGTTAGCTTGGCGAGGCCCATGCTGTAAGGTGTTCTGAGCAGCGCCATTGCCGGCGAGGGCACGCAGCTATGGGTATGCCCAGGGAGGTGGAGTTCAGCAAGTGCTCGAGAGATATATGAGCTGCAATGAATCTAGCTGCGAGGGGAAAGAGAACAAAGAGAGATGTGTGTAAAAGATTCGAATAGTAGTGTTATCTGATTCCATTAGATCTCATTATGGCTAAGGCGAACCAAACAGAAACATCATTATTGGGTTCCATTACAAATCCACGAACCAAACACCTCCTCGGAGTACAAAGCCCCAATTTAATGCTACGTCTTAAAGGATGATGTTGGGGAACGTAGTAATTTCAATAAAATTCCTACGCACACACAGGATCATGGTGATGCATAGCAACGAGAGGGGAGAGTGTGTCCACGTACCCTCGTAGACCGAATGCGGAAGCATTAGCACGACACGGTTGATGTAGTCATACGTCTTCACGATCCGACCGATCCAAGTACCGAACGCACGGCACCTCCGAGTTTTGCACACGTTCAACTCGATGACGTCCCGCGAGCTCCGATCCAGCAAAGCTTCATAGGAGAGTTTCGTCAGCACGACGGCGTGGTGACAGTGATCATGATGCTACCGACGCAGGGCTTCGCCTAAGCACCGCTACAATATAATCGAGGTGGATTATGGTGGAGGGGGCACCACACACGGCTAAGGGATCAATGATCAACTTGTGTGTCTAGAGGTGCCCCCTGCCCCCGTATATAAAGGAGAAAGGGGTGGAGGCCGGCCGGCCCTCTATGGTGCGCCAGGAGGAGGAGTCCTCCTCCCAGTAGGAGTAGGACTCCCCTCTTTCCTACTCCTACTAGGAGGGGGAAAGGAAGGGAGAGAGGGAGAAGGAAAGGGGGGTGCCCCCCCCTCTCCTAGTCCAATTCGGACCAGAGGGGGAGGGGCGTGCGGCCTGCCCTAGGCCAGCCCTCTCTCTCTCCACTAAGGCCCATAAGGCCCATTATTTCTCCCGGGGGGAGGGGGTTCGGTAACCCTCTAGCACTCCGGTTTTCTTCGAAATCACCTGGAACACTTCCGGTGTCCAAATATAGTCGTCCAATATATCGATCTTTACGTCTCGACCATTTCGAGACTCCTCATCATGTCCGTGATCATATCCGGGACTCCAAACTACCTTCGGTACATCAAAACACAAAACTCATAATACGATCGTCATCGAACTTTAAGCGTGCGGACCCTACGGGTTCGAGAACTATGTAGACATGACCGAGACACGTCTCTGGTCAATAACCAATAGCGGAACCTGGATGCTCATATTGGCTCCCACATATTCTACGAAGATCTTTATCGGTCAAACCGCATAACAACATACGTTGTTCCCTTTGTCATCGGTATGTTACTTTCCCGAGATTCGATCATCGGTATCTCAATACCTAGTTCAATCTCATTACCGGAAAGTCTCTTTACTCGTTCCGCAATACATCATTCTGCAACTAACTCATTAGTTGCAATGCTTGCAAGGCTTATAGTGATGTGCATTACCGAGTGGGCCCAGAGATACCTCTCCGACAATTGGAGTGACAAATCCTAATCTCGAAATACGCCAACCCAACAAGCACCTTTGGAGACACCTGTAGAGCACCTTTATAATCACCCAGTTACATTGTGACATTTGGTAGCACACAAAGTGTTCCTCCGGTAAACGGGAGTTGCATAATCTCATAGTCATAGGAACATGTATAAGTCATGAAGAAAGCAATAGCAACATACAACGATCAAGTGCTAAGCTAACGGAATGGGTCAAGTCAATCACATCATTCTCCTAATGATGTGATCCCGTTGATCAAATGACAACTCATGTCTATGGCTAGGAAACATAACCATCTTTGATCAACGAGCTAGTCAAGTAGAGGCATACTAGTGACACTCTGTTTGTGTATGTATTCACACATGTATCATGTTTCCGATTAATACAATTCTAGCATGAATAATAAACTTTTACCATGATATAAGGAAATAAATAATAACTTTATTATTGCCTCTAGGGCATATTTCCTTCAGATGAGTCTCACGAGGCCATGTCAATTTGATAAAAAAAATCAGGAGATGTAGGAAGTAAACAAATATTGAAAGATGATTTTACTAGAGATAGTAAAGAAAAACAAGAATAAAAATCATATGGCAAAAGAATTTGAGCAACAACATAATACTAATAACAAACCATCTATCGTTGTTTCCAATGAAATTATATTGAAAAGTCCATGTTTATTTGCCATCAAGTGTCATATTAATGATGTGGATGTTAGTAAATCTATTTGCTATGCTTTTATGTGCAAATAGGCATTATTTCCATTCACCGACTTGCCTGCCTCTTTGCCTCCTACTGAGTTCACTAACATCTTTAAACAAGACGTGCCACCAGGATTACCACACGTTCAAGGGATTGAGCACCAGATTGACTTAATTGCTGGTGCCTCGCTACCCAGTCGTGCGCCATACCTTACCAATCCAGAGTAGATAAAGGATATCCAACATCAAGTAAATGAGCTACTTGACAAAGGTTACATATGTGAAGCCCTTCGTCCTTGTGTTGTCCCGGTTATACTAGTGCCAAAAAAGGATGATGGCATGTGTGTGTGTTGATTGTAGAGCCAGTAATAATATTACTATTTGATATCGTCATCCAATTCCTAGGCTAGATGCTATGTCTGATGAATGAAGTGGTTCTACCATGTTCTCCAAAATTGATTTGTGTAGTGGATACGATATGATCAAGCCCTCCAAATGAGTTGTGGAGATTGCCCCAACCTTGTTTGTGAAGGTTTTGATTGTTGCCTCCGAGGGCACCGTATAGTGGAGTAGTGGCACCATGCATTGTGCGATGGAGAGAGGGGAATAAGGTGAGCCATTGTAGCGGTTGGTGAGCATCATGCCGCCATACCTCTTCAACGGAAATGTACCTCCCCCAAAGCAGGGAACTTCGGGAACTACATCATTGTATCCACTTGCGGTTTATTCTTTCCTTCATTTGTTGCAAGCTTACTTTAAGTGTTAATCTTTTTAGCTTCTTGTTGTGCTTGGCATATGGATTGTCCATCTTGTTACATACGTAGATAACCCATACTCGTGTTGTATCCCTTAAAATTTAAAAAGAATTTTAAAATATTAGTAGCCTACCCCCCTCTAGTCGACCATACTGATCTTTTCAATTGGTATCAGAGCCTTTATCTCTTTATTGAGAGTTTTACCACCTAAAGAGTATGGTCGGCGATGATAAGAATGAGAGTGATATCCTTGTCGCCGTTGATCTACTTTGGTTACTAGAGATGATTTGAATGTAGCCATGGAAACACTCAAAACATCTATGGTGGACGAAGTAAAGTCATGTTGGATAAATTCCTAAAAGGCTTGTCTAAACCAACCATCGCTTCCGAGAAAGTAGCGTGTTTGAAATGTCCATGATGGGAGAGATGAAGTACTTCCTCGGGTTTGAAGTGAAGCAATTAAGGAGACGAACCTTTGTCAACCAAGTCAAATATACTCAAGACATGCTCAAGAGGTTCAAGATGTATGATGTTAAATGGGCAAAGACGCCTATGCCAATCACATGCCAACTTGACCTTAATCCCAATCTTCCTAGATGGGGCGCATAGGGGCCCTAGGCCTCTCTTGGTGTGGGCTAGGCCCCCTGAGTGCTCTTGGGTGATAATCTTCTCATCCAATTTTTCTGGAAAAAAATCAGATGTTAAAATACCTATTTCCCCTGAAATCCAAAACCACTGAAAATACAAATTAAAATTGAGCACTTAATTAATAGGTTAGTCCAATAATGAATAAAAAGGCATGCCTAAAGTATGTATAAATAATAAAATAATAGCATGAAATACATAAAATTAAAGATACATCGGAGATGTATCAGCATGTTTGTGATGTGGCCCAAACAAACTATTTGCTTCTTTCTTTTAAACTTGTATTTGATGTTTTATGAACGGAATTGAGGATTCATCTATAAAGCGGGTCGAAAGACTTTCAATTATAGCATAAAGACGAAAGATGTGGCGCCTCATCTTGTCTACAAGATTAGGACATGAAAGAGTGATGCACTCAAATACACTCTGTGTTTGTACATTTGGATTGGAAAAGGAAACGGAAAGCCGAAGGTGGATAGAATGAGGGTGTCATCTAGGAAGCCATTACTAGTATTTTAGTTACCACTTAGATAAGGCACTCACTCTTTGATTGAAGCATGGATGAGAATGTGTTTTCAAAGTGAAATCTAGGGCAGAACATTCCCCTGTAAACAAACGGACGACCCACTTTACCTTGGGTGGCTTTCCTTTTAGCCGGAGTGCTCATACAAGCATATGTCGAAACAAAACTTTTTTTGAGCCGAAACCATAGAACAATCGTTCTACGGTAATTTTCATTATAATAGCATAAATGTACAAAAATTACAAGTCCAGCCTAGACCCTCAACCAATGCCGGTTTTATGAAACATCGAGATATTACAAATAGAGAGCTATCCAATTACTGATCATCGTGGCCTTTTCATGCTTAGCTTGAAAAGTAGTGATCCATAGACTTTCCTTGAGGTAGAATTTCCAAGTACCTAGATGGATTGGTGCCTGCCTAAAGATCTTATCATTCCTGGTAAGTCAGATGCTCCAACAACCCAAAATCACAATTTCCATAGCAATATTTGTCGGTAGCTGATCCAGCGTGAGAAGTATTTCATCATATGTAGAAATTCCTTTGACTTTGGAGGGAGTAAGAATATTCCAACATGTCCATGCAAATGGGCAATCCCAAAAAAGGTGCAGAGAAGTCTCCTTAGTGCCATCCCCACATAGGGCACAATTGTAACTCTCGAGATACATGCTTCTGTGTTGTATCATGTTTCTGGTACTGATCCTATCATGAAGAAGGAGCCAGAAGAAGATTTTATGTCTAAGTCTACACGCCGAACTCCAGAGCTTCTTAAAAATGATGTGAGCTGTGCTTGGTCCCATGATCACTTTGTATAATTTCATAGAGGAAAACTTGGTAGAGGTAGTACCAGAAAACCAGTAGTCTCTTTCAGCTGTGTCTGATCTGTTCATGATGATCTCTTCAATGACATTGAACTGATTAAAAGCTTCCAGGGATAAAGGACGGTGGAACAATTGGCTGAGGTCCTCAAGCTATAGAACATTTCCAAGTGTGATTCCTTTGTTGATTGCAAAAGAGAACAGTTCTGGATATTGTGTTTGCAAAGGGGTGTTTTGCCAATTGTCTGCCCAAAACCTAATTGTACCCCCAGTCCCAGCTTTACAATTATGAAGGAGCCTGAAAGTGGGAAGAAGTTTGAGTATTGTTTTCCACCAGAAAGATCCAATCATTCTCTCATTAGGCAAAGAGTGTTGATAATAAGACTCCCAGATAATATTCACCCATGGAATGTCAGCTCTATTGAAGAACTTGTATAAGGACTTCATCAGCAGCGTTTTATTATGGGTGTGCAAGTCAAGAACACCTAGCCCTCCATGTGATTTAGGCTTCCAGACCTGTTCCCATGATATAAGTGCAGCACCTCTGTCCTGAGTAGCATACTTCCTCCAGAAATAGTTCATGAGGTAGGAATTGATTTGCTTGATCACAGTCTTAGGAATCATGAGTGTGCACATGAAGAAAGTAGGCATACTGGTGAATACTGACTTAATGAGAGTAAGTTTGTCACCAGAGGAAAGCAAGGTGGAGCATCCTAACAGTCTGGTTTCAATTCTCTTTAGCAAAGGCACAAAATCTTCAATTCTTGGTTTGGCAGTGCAGAGGGGCAGATCAAGGTATTTGTGAGGGAGAGTACCAACATTACAACCCAGCAGAGTGGATAACTGTTGCATCTTCTCAGGAGGAGTGTTGATGGATATCAAAGTGGATTTAGAGTAGTTAATCTTGAGCCTAGTGTATTCAGCATAAAAGTTGAGTAAATGTTTGATTTGTTGAGCTTGTCTGATGTCTGCCTGAGCCAGCAGAATGGTGTCATCTGCATACCGAATAACAGGGAAGTCTGGGCTTGAGGTGTGCCTTAATGGTGAGCTGATAATAGAATTGTGCATGGCTTCATTAAGCATTGACTGTAGAATATCAGCAACAATGACAAATATCAATGGAGAGAGAGGATCTCCTTGTCTCACACCTTTTTTACAGAGAAATTATTTGCCAGGGATTCCATTGAGCAGGACTGAAGAAAAACTAGAACCATAAATCATCTTAATCCATTGTATCCATTTGTGTCCAAAACCTTTAGCCTGAAGGACTTGAATAATAGTATCATGGCTTAGCATATCAAAAGCCTTCTCAAAATCCAATTTTAAAAGGAAAATCTCTTCTCTGCTTTGGAAACACTGATGCACATACTCATAAGCCCAGGCCAAGCAATCTTGAATGCATCTGTTGTTAAGAAAACCATATTGATTCTTATGCACTAGTTTTAAGATAACCTTCTGTAATCTGTTGGCCAGGAGCTTAGTGATGATCTTGAAAGTACAATTTAGCAGAGAAATAGGCCTGAAATCCGATGGAGTGGAAGCATTGTCATTCTTGGGAATAAGAGTAATAAAAGAGTAGTTGATGCTCTATAAATTGACATTCCCAGCATGAAAGTCATTGATGAGATTGTAAAAATCTTGTGTCACAATGTCCCAGCAATGTTTAAGGAAAGCAACATTAAAACCATCAGGCCTTGGAGATTTATCAGCTGGCATATGTTTGACCACCTTGTCAATTTCTTCCTTGGTGAAAGGAACTTCCAGCTCAGTAGGGTCATCCAGTGGATTCAGAAGTTGATGAAGTACCAACGGATTATGGGTGGCTGCCTGTGTATCCAACCTGTCTTTAAAAGATCTAAAGAGTATAGCAGCCTTGGCCTGGTGATCATGATGTTCAAAACCTGATTCATCCTTTAACATGGCAATGCAGTTATTTCTGAACTTAATGGTAGCTTTGGCTTGGAAATATTTGGTGTTTGCCTCTCCCATCTTAATCTTTCTAATAGTGGCTCTCTACTTCCAGTATTTTCTTTGATTCTTCATAGTGTTTTCCAGGTGAGCCTTTAGAATGTTTCTGCCATTAGTTTCTTCTTCAGAAAGAGATCTAAATTCCTCAAGATGGTCATAGCATAGGATTAGTGTAACACCCTGGATGTAACTTTCCCTATTTGTATTCCAACTCTTGCCGTTTCCGGCGTTAAGTTATATTTATTTCTCGGGTTCGGGTCTTTGTCTCCGTGTGTTGTTTTCGTTGTCATGCATCTCATATCCTGTCATCATGTGCATTGCATTTGCATACGTGTTCGTCTCATGCATTCGAGCATTTTCCCCGTTGTCCGTTTTGCATTCCGGCGCTTCGTTCTCCTCCGGTGGTCATTTCTAGCTTTCTTTCGTGTGTGGGGATTAAACATTTCCGGATTGGACCGAGACTTGTCATGCGGCCTTGGTTTACTACCGGTAGACCGCCTGTCAAGTTTCGTATCATTTGGACTTCGTTTGATACTCCAACGGTTAACCGAGGGACCGAAAAGGCCTCGTGTGTGTTGCAGCCCAACACCCCTCCAATTTGGCCCAAAACCCACCAAACTCTACTCCATGTCCTAGAGCGTTCGATCACGATCGTGTGGCCGAAAACCGCACCTCATTTGGACTCTCCTAGCTCCACTTATGCCTATATATACACCCCCCATTTTTCGGATCTCCTTCCTCCCCCGAAACCCTATTTTTCCCCTCGCGCGCCCGGACACGTCCGGCTGTCACCGGACAGTTCTCCGTCGCCGCCTTCGTCCAGTGAGAGCGCGCCACATGGCCCCCGCCATCTCGCCGCCGCCGCGGGCCGGGGAGCCCGGAGCCGGCCCCCGCGGCCCGTTCTGCCCGCCGCCGCCCGAAGCCATCGCCGCGCCACCCCGCGCCCTCGTCTCCATCACCGGCGTGGCCCGCCGCCGCACGCCGGCTCGCCGCCCGGTCGCCGCCTCCGCCGCCCACCGGCGCCGCCGCCCTCGCCAGCGCCGCCCCACCTCGCCGCCCGGAGCTCCCGGAGCTCCTCCGCCGCCCTAGGGACCGGATCCGGCCGCCTCCTCCTTCCCCTCGCCAAGTCCGGCCACCGGCGCCCCCATCTCCGGCAACGAACTCCGGCGACGTGCGATTCGCTACAGTGCACCCGGCTGCTACAGTAAACCCTAGATCTCGCACGGTTGACTTTTTCTCCCTCTCCCCTGATTTTTATGCTTACTTTGACCGGTCGTATCTCCGCATCCGTAGCTCCGTTTTGGGCATATAATATATCAAAATGTTCGTCTCGACAAGTACATCATTTATTCCATTGCATCATTTCCATTTGAGCTCATCTTGATGCCCAAAATGCTGTTAGAAGGAGGCTTCGTGAGTTAATTGTCAGATCTGCTAGTTCATCTTAGACTTTTGTCATTTTTGCCATGATTATTGTGTGCCTGCTATGCCTATGAGTCCTTCATATGTTTTGTTAAGCATTTTGTCTTATTTCCAGAGGTGCAATCCATGCATTTTTAGGATGTGTGTGGTGACTTGTGCAAGCTTGCAAATGAGGCACCCGGTAAATCTGTTTTCAGAGACTTAGTTGTTTTCACTAAGTCTTGGATTATTTAGTTCATGATGCCATATGTTCAGCTTGTTTCCTAGTGATCCGTGCCTCTTTTGAGGATGATCAGTAAAGGAGTTTTGTTAATCATTTTATGATCTATCCATCCATATCTTTGTTTGCAATTATGGTGCACCCTAGCTTGAGTAAATCGAGCTCTACTTTTGCTTCATGGTGAATCTGGGCAGATCGTCAACTCGTTTGCGATTTTGCCGATGTTATTGTAGTTGATCCGTGCATGCTATACCATTGTTCTTGCAATTTCTAGCTGGTATTTTGTGCCTTCTTAATGGATGTATGCTTTCCTTTCCATGACTTGCACCGTAGTGAGTGCATCGAGCTCGTTTACCTGCCTTCGTGAGTTATATTTCAGCATGTCTCAGTTTTCACTAAGTCTGAAAACTGATTGTGTTTTAGCCATGTTCGTGTGCCCGTTAGTATATTTTGTGAACCCTTTTGGCCCCAGGTCACTTTGGGTCTTTTGTTAAGCTTGTTGAGTAGCTCCATTCCATGTTCTTACTTGTCTTAATCAGGTCATGTATCATGCTGTTTTGCTGCTCCGAAGAGGGCTTCGTGATCTGAAATTTCAGACAAGTGTTAATTTCACTAAGTCTGGAATCTGTTTTGCATTTGCGTTTTTGCCATGCTTGTTTGAACCTCATAATGGATGAATTGGCCGTGGCTCAGTGCTAGTCTTTTGTTAAGCATCTTGTGTGCATCCCTTACATGTATTTTTTTGTCATGTTTGGTGGCTGTAGCATGTTCATCTCATTGCATTTAGATGCCTACTTGCTGTAAATCGCAGACCGGTGTCATATCTTAAAACGCTTGCCATTTCCAAACCGTAACTCCGATTCCAATGATCTTTATATCGTTTTCAAGAGATTTCATCCCCTCTATCCAGTGGCACCCTTGGAATTCCAAGTTGAGGCCAGGTTCATGCATTTCCTGTCATATCTTGCATTTTGCATCCCGCATCGCATCCCGCATAGCATATCATCATTTCATCATATTGCTTGGTCTTGCACGTGGTTGATTGTATCCTTGTTGCTTGTTTGTCTTGTTGGATAGAGCCGGGAGACGAGTTCGCTACCTAGGATCCCGTTGAGTTTGCTTGTGAGGATCCAGTCAACTCTGACAACTGTGCAGGCAAGATGATCATACCCTCGAAATCACTACTATCTTTGCTATGCTAGTTTGCTCGCTCTTGCTATGCCAATGCTACGATGCCTACCATTTTCTTGTCAGCCTCCCAATTGCCATGTTGAACCTCTAACCCACCATGTCCTAGCAAACCGTTGTTTGGCTATGTTACCGCTTTGCTCAGCCCCTCTTATAGCGTTGCTAGTTGCAGGTGAAGATTGGAGCCGTTCCTTGTTGGGACATTTATTTACTTGTTGGGATATCATTATATTGCTATGTTATCTTAATGCATCTATATACTTGGTAAAGGGTGGAAGGCTCGGCCTCTCGCCTAGTGTTTTGTTCCACTCTTGCGTCCTAGTTTCCGTCATATCGGTGTTATGTTCCCGGATTTTGCGTTCCTTACGCGGTTGGGTTATAATGGGAACCCCTTGATATTTCGCCTTGATTAAAGCTTGTCCAGCAATGCCCAACCTTGGTTTTACCATTTGTCACCTAGCCTTTTCTTTCCCTTGGGTTCTGCAGACTCAAGGGTCATCTTATTTTAACCCCCCCGGGCCAGTGCTCCCTCTGAGTGTTGGTCCGAACCGGGCAGCCTGCGGGGCCACCTCGGGGAAACTTGAGGGTTGGTTTTACTCGTAGCTTGACCTATCTGAGTGTGCCCTGAGAAAGAGATATGTGCAGCTCCTATCGGGATTTGTCGGCACATTCGGGCGGTGTTGCTGGTCTTGTTTTAACCTGTCGAAGTGTCTTGAGTTACCTAGATACCGAGTCTGATCGGAACGTCTTGGGAGGAGGTCTATTCCTTCGTTGACCGTGGGAGCTTGTCATGGACTAAGTTGGGACTCCCCTGCAGGGATTGAACTTTCAAAAGCCGTGCCCGCGGTATGGGCAGATGGGAATTTGTTAATGTCCAGTTGTAGACAACTTGAACCTTAATTAATTAAAATGAATCAACTGAGTGTGTTACCGTGATGGCCTCTTCTCGGCGGAGTCCGGGAAGTGGACACGGTGTTGGAGTTATGCTTGCGCAGGTTGTTCCTCTAGATTCTCGCTCGTGCTTTGCCTCCTCTTCTCGCTCTCTTTTGCGGATAAGTTAGCCACCATACATGCTAGTCGCTTGCCGCAGCTCCACATATATTTGCCTTATCCATTCCTATAAGCTTAAATAGTCTTGATCACTAGGGTGCGAGATTGCTGAGTCCCTGTGGCTCACGGATACTATAACTCCAAATGCAGGTCCAGATGATTCCGCTCCAGGTGACGAGTATGAGCTCAAGTGGGAGTTCGACGAGGACTCTCAGCGTTACTATGTTTATTTTCCCGATGATCAGTAGTGGTGCCTAGTTGGGGTTTGATTCGGGGCCTTGTCGCAGGTTGGGTTCTTTTCCATTTTGGCGCCGTAGTCGGGCCATGAGTGTTTGTATGATGGATGTTATTTATGTACTCTGATGTGACGTGGCGAGTGTAAGCCAACTATGTATCTCCCCCTTTTATTATATATTACATGGGATGTTGTAATGATTGCCTGACTTGCGACATTGCTTTCAATGCGGTTATGTCTCTAAGTTGTGCCTCGACACGTGGGAGCTATAGCCGCATCGAGCGCGTTACAATTAGGAAGTTAGAGTTGTAAATAATCTTTTTTAAGTCAGACAGCCCTCTTGACCAATTCTTAAGTCCTTTTCTGAGCCTCTTAAATTTAGTAGCAATGATCTTGGCACTCTCTAGTTCATTAACTGGCTGATTCCAAATATTTTGGACAATATCTCTAAATTGGTGATGTTCAAGCCAGAAGTTCTCAAATCTGAAGATATTGGATTTAGGGATATGGGAACCAATGCAGATTTTGATAGGGACATGATCTGAAGTGGTTTTGGCCAGAGGGAAGGCAAAAGTGGCAGGGTATTTGAGCGTCCAAGCTTCAGAAGTGAAGCACCAGTCCAACTTTTCAAGAAGAGGAGCATCCTGCATGTTGCTCCAAGTAAAATTCCTTCCTTTGAGAGGGATTTCAATCAGGGCTTGTCTACTGATGGCCTCATTGAAGGAAAGCATATCATTAATGTTCCCTCCATCTCTGTTCCTGTTATGAGGATATCTAATGTAGTTAAAATCTCCCAATACAATCCACTCAGTATCATCTGGCACTTGAAAGTCTTGAAACCAGTCAAGGAAAACTATTCTCTCATTTTGCTGGCATGGTCCATAAACATTAGATAGGATCCATGAGTCTCCATTATGCTTGGAAGTGAAATGAATGGAGATGGAGAAGTCATTGATGTGGAAAAGTACCCCAGAGAAAACCTGATCATTCCAAGAAACAAGAAGGCCTCCAGAGGCCCCAACTGAAGGCAAGAATTCAAACTTAGAGAAGCTTCTAGGACAGAAATTTTTGAGAAAGAAAGGATCAATGAGCTATTTTTTAGTCTCTTGAAGACAAAGGATGGAGCATTTGGACTCATCAATCTTGTTAGAGATGGCAGTCCATTTTTTAGGGTCTCCTAGACCTCTAATATTCCAGTTTAGGATGGACCAATCTCTGGCTTGCGGAGGCATGGGAAAACCACTTGATAGAACTCATAGAACAAAGCCAAACTAGGCTTGCCATGTTTTAACAGAGCAGCTAAACCATCATGGTTACAAAAGAGAGGTTCTAGGAATAAAAGAGAGGATCAGAATAGCTTAAGTACATTGATATCACAAAATGCAGCTTTCTCATAACACAAAAGTATTCTAACTCCCAAGCTGTGAGAGGAGCTCTAAGCTTCAGACCCACATCTTCTTCTTGTCCTTGGCCTTCTTGTCTCCCTCCAGAGATGGACCACCAGACTGTCCCTTATTGGCTTTCTTATTCAGCAACTCCACAGTGGTTTCCTTCTCAGAAACCTTGCAAAAGGATGTATTCAAACTCTTAATGATCTTTGCTGAAAGTACTAGTGGAGCTGCATGACATGCAAGACATTCTTTGTCTCTACACACAGATTTTTTGAAACCTTTAGAAAGTTTTTTCAATCTACAACTCCTTCTTACCTCTGTTTCCACCAGAGGTACATTGTCCTTTCGCTTTCTGTTGTTGTGGAGAGCAGATGCCGAGGAGGCTGAGATAGGTTCAGGGCTGCCCTGCTCAGCAGAATGTGAGTTATCATTCCATTGAGTTTCCTGAGGAGGGGAGGATAGAATGCATGCAAGTGAGTTATCCATGGGGCACTTATCAGGGATAGCAAAAGGCAAAGTGGTTGGGCAGGTAGATGATTGTAGAATGATGTCCCAAATAGTGGAGGATATAAACTTAGTAGCCCAATCAAATTTATCAGGAGATAAAAGAACAACTGCCAGAAAGTTGATCCAATCTATAGGTACCTGAATGACTTTGGTACTATTAGGAGTAGGGGCAAAATGTTTCTGCCAGATAATAGAGCCTTCTCTGCCTAGCAAAGCCTCCCCATTGGGAGGAAGATCAGAGTGTTTACTAGCATCCTCTTTGTTCTGGTCCAGAACTATGTGTTGAGTATCTGAGCATATAGAAAGATCCTGATTAGCAAAATGGGGTCTGGAAAACCTGGGGGAGAAGACATGTCAGAGTGTGCCAAGTCACCTGAAACAGCTTGGTAAGCAACAGTCTCCTTGTCAGAATTAGCAATCAGTCCATGCAACTCTGGGTGATGCAACAGAACTTTCTCAAAAATTTCAGGTGCAAGGTGAGGATCAGATTTAGTTTGCAAGCTATTGATTTCCTTCTCATGAGAACTAATGGCAACTGTATGGCTGGCAGAAAGGAATTCATTGATCATAAGGTCCTCCACAATATCTCTGTGGATACAGGCAGGTTGTGGATGGAAGGACTCTAGCAGAGGATCTGGTGCAAGTTTCAACAGAGGAGCAGCTACCACCACAGGCACATGGGTCTCCAGGTCAGGTAAATGGGCCACAGGTTCTTGGGCTGCTACTTGATGTTGGGCCAAAGGAGCTAGGACTGGGGCTGGCCCATGTGGAGGAGCATCCAAGTTCAAATCTAGGATAATAGGCTCTATTTGCGCCAAGGGACCGATGGCAGAGTTACCAGAGCTCATGTTGTTGTCAGTCGGTGCCAAAGAGACAGTAATGCTACTGTGAGCCACCAAAGCCATATGTTCTTCTGCCAGAGGTTCCATCAGATCCTGGAGCTCCATGAATTCACCAGCATGTAGTTAAATGTCTGCTTCTTGTGGCATAGCCCAGTGTCCCCAACCTGGCAAATCTTCCTGCTCATCATCCTCCTCCATGGGATTGTTCTCATCCTTAGGTTGGGCTTTAGCCAAAACAGCATCAGGAAGAATGTCAAGCCCAAGTTGCAGGTTCAGGTGATTCTGTGGTTGGATAAACCCATGAACATCATCATTCTCATGTTGTTGCAGAGGACCAAAGAAATGATTGTGCTGGTTTAGGTGGAAAATGGCCATAGGAGGGGCAGGGTGTGGGTTTCCATTTGGATCAATGGGGTCCTCATCTGGAGCTTCCTCACCTAGAATCTGCTGCTGCAGAATGACCACAGGCACTGTCAAAGAATCTATCTGAAAGTCATACCCTTCTCCAAAAATAATGCTAGCTGGGATATCTCTCAGTTCTTCCACTCTCACTTTGACCATCAAGTTTGCTCTAGTACTCCTCACTCTGTCCCAACTCAGAAATTTGCCAAACTTACTCACAACATTGTTCACCTCCTGAATATTGCGCCGGTCAAATGGGTACCCGCATAAAAGAAGCCACACATCTCTGTTCATCACCAACCTCCTCCAGTTCAGACCCTTATTGTGGGGCTGGAAAATGACATGCACATCGGTAAACTGATGGGGTCCATTAGCAACCAAAGCATCTCGATCAAAGACACTATTGAACTTAACATATGCTTGACCAAAAGGGCATGGCTCAATATCTGAAAACCCCAACTGATTGTCATTGAGAAAGTCAGATAATACCTCTCTGATGGTATCGAATGCCACAGGAAGATTCGGCATAGGGACAATGGATGCAATCGCCCATTCTTCGTGGGTTGCCGGCGCCGCCCCATTGATGACCTTAATCCTTGCAGGCCGGCCCGCAACCTCAATGTTGTGGTGATTGGGTGGGATGAAGGGCGCTGGATCGAAAGGGAAAGAAGCCATCACTGAACTGCAGAGCTCCGGTGGAGAGGATGAGAGGGGGAGGGATGCGGAGCGAAGGATGGTAGCAGCTTGGAGACGATGGGAAACCAGGGGAGAGCTGCGGTGAATGCTACCAACCCGGAGTGAAAGTAGAGGAGAATTAAGTTGATTGGACTGATTGGTCGGCGTGGCGACGGCATGATTAGTCACAATCGCGGGAACAGTGGAAGGTTGCCTCAGAATTGCGATCGCCGGGCGATTTGGTGGATTGGGCTCGGTGACAGGGTTGACTGGGCCGCGTCCAGAGATAGAAAAACAATCCTTCTCGATGTGGCCCCATTTTTTGCAATGGCGACACTTGATACGGTTTGTGCATGCCGGCCTGCTATGGCCCGTTAAGAGGCAGCGAACGCAAAATGCAGATGGGCCAGTTTGAATAGGCGATGATCCCGCCCTATGAGCAATAACTACAGCATTGATCTCAGTTGAATGCGGATCCCGCAGATCACGTTGATGTTGATCCCAAGAAGATCTAGGAGCAGCTGAACGAGATTGATCGTAGGAAGCAGGTGATCTAAGAGCTTGAATGTATGATTTCCTAGGATGGTTACGAAAGATATGGGTCCATTCATCTTCCTTCTCTTGCAAATATTGATCAAGCTCCCAGCATGAGTTCGGTCCACCGTTGCCCCAGAGAAGAAAATTAGCGTTAAGAAGAGGAATAGAGATGTTACTACCCTTGATGATCGAGAATCCAACTTCCTTAGATGAGACCGAAAATTTGAAAGACCAGTTTTGAAGCAGATGAACTCTGAACAGAGAAGCTCGGCCACCAAAGCAGGAGAGAAGAATGGTGCTTACGGATTCCTCAATGAGGCGAATCTTGGATCTGGTGAATTCGGCGACTAGGAGAAATTCCTCCATATCCTTAGCATCTTCGAAGTTGATGGGGCCCACTTTCTCCATACCTCCACGGCGAAGTCTTGGCCGATGTCAAAATACAGATCTGCTAGAGCCATGATGAGAAGGAGGGGTCGTAGATGAAGAGTGCATGACTATGGGAGAGTGGCCGCCGCGTCCGAAGTGGACCACGGCGCTGGGGGTGGCCGCCGTGGCCGGAGTGGCCGACGGCGGGGGCTAGGCGTGGGAGGCGCTAGGCGTGGGAGGCGTGGGTGTAAAACCAATATGAATCGGGGCTGCTAAGATTGCACGCCTCCTCTCTTCTCATTATGTCATATATATACACAATTACATGGCAATCAACGTGGGTTACAAGTTTAGGTAGGATACAAACTGACTTGATCTATATTAGGAATTCTTTCTGTAGCAGCTGGACTAGGACTCTCCAACACGCCCCCGCAGTCTGAACTGTGGAGAGAAGCAACGTGAAGACTGGACCGAAACTCACAAAAGAGTGCAGACGGTAGCCCTTTCGTGAAAATATCAGCATACTGGGATGAAGATGGAACATGTAGAACACGTACGTCACCGACAGCAACCTTCTCGCGTACGAAATGAATGTCAAGTTCGATGTGTTTGGTCCGACGATGTTGTACTGGATTATGAGCAAGGTAAACAGCACTAACATTGTCGCAGAACACAATGGTGGCATTGTTGACTGGGCGATGAAGTTCCTGTAGTAACTGACGGACCCAACAGGACTCGGCTACTGCAGTTGCGACAGCTCGATATTCGGCTTCCGCACTTGAACGAGAAACGGTAGTCTACCGCCGAGAAGACCATGAAATCAAATTATCGCCAAAAAACATGCAAAACCCAGAAGTGGAGCGTCTGGTGTCGGGGCAACCAGCCCAATCGGCATCTGAATAGACAATGAGTTTATGAGAGGAAGAGATATGAAGTGTCAAACCAAGATCAAGTGTGCCTTTTAGATATCTAAGAATACGTTTAAGGAAGAGAAGGTGGGGTTCGTGAGGATCATGCATATGAAGACACACTTGTTGAACAGCATAGGCTATATCTGGGCGAGTGAGGGTGGCATACTGAAGAGCACCAGCAAGACTACGATATAGTGAAGGATCAGAAACAGGGGAACCAGTGGTGGATGAGAGTTTGGCATTAGTTTCAACTGGAGTAGAAACAGGATTACAGTCACGCATGCCAGCCCGAGAGAGAATATCAAGAAAGTACTATCGCTGGGAGAGTTGTAAGCCAGTGGATGTGCGAGAGACAGAAATTCCAAGGAAGTGCTGAAGAGGTCCAAGATCTTTCATAGCAAATTCTTTAGCAAAGGAAGTGATAATCGATGAGAGAGAAGAAGGAGAGGAGGCAGTAAGGATGATGTCATCGACATATAGAAGTAAATATGCAGTGATGTTTCCCTTGTGAAGAATAAACAAGGAAGCATCAGATTTGGACTCAACGAAACCAATAGAACGAGCATAGGTTGCAAACCGCTGAAACCACGCTCGAGGAGCTTGCTTGAGACCGTACAAGGATTTATGCAAGCGACAAACATAGTCAGGATAGCGAGGATCAATAAAACCGGAGGGTTGTTGACTATAGACGACCTCATCAAGATGACCATGAAGAAAGGCATTTTTAACGTCTAGTTGATGAATGGGCCAAGAAGAAGAGAGAGCAATAGAGAGAACCAACCGTATAGTGGCCGGCTTAACAACAGGGCTAAAAGTCTCATCATAGTCAACTCCGGGCTGTTGGGAAAAACCACGGCTACCCAACGGGCTTTGTGACGAGCAAATGAGCCGTCAGAATGATATTTGTGTCGAAAAATCCATTTACCACTAATGATATTTGCACCGGGAGGAGAAGGAACAAGTGACCAGGTGTTGTTTAAAGTGAGAGCATCAAACTCTTCTTGCATCGCGCTGCGCCATGATGGGTCACGAAGAGCCGTGAGATAATTATAAGGTATGGGCGAGGATACGACAGCAGAAAGATTAAGGCGATCAATTGGTGGTGGTAAACGACCGGTCGTTGAGCGAGTTCGATGAAGAGGTACTGGGTCAGGTACCGGGAGTGTAGGCGACGTGCTAGCGGGGCTCGGAGAGGGAGATGTGGCAGCGAAGTTAGGCGGACTGATGGGAGTGAGCAAGCCAGCCGGACTGGGCGGGCTATCGGGCGTAGGTGGAGTGCATGAAGGGGTGGCGGGTGCATGCATAGCGGGTGTGGGGGTAGCGGGCGCATGCATAGTGGGTGCGGCCATAGTGGGCGCATGCATAGGGGGTGATGGATGTGAAAGGAGGAGAGGAGGGGTAAGGGAAGTGGTGGTTTCTGTTGGTGATGTGGAGACTGGAGGTTGGGCTGGTGGGGCATAGGGAAAAGTTGTTTCGTCGAAAACAACGTGGCGAGAGATGATAATGCGCCGTGTGTCTAAGTCAAGACAACGATAGCCTCTATGTCGTGGGGGGTATCCAAGAAAGAGACATTTGACCGACCGGGGAGAGAGTTTGTTAGGTGTAGTAGAGGCGATGTTTGGATAGCAAAGACAACCAAAAACACGAAGATCATTATAGGGTGGTGTGGTACCGAAAAGAGTTGTGTATGGTACGGAGAATTTTGTGGCTGCGGTAGGACGGATGTTGATGAGATATGTGGCAGTATAGAGAGCTTCGGCCCAAAAAGAAGGGGGGAGTGAGGCCTGAAGCAAGAGTGTACGTATAACATCATTGGTAGTGCGAATGGCACGTTCGGCCTTGCCGTTTTGTTGAGAGGTGTGAGGACAGGAAAAACGGAGTAGAATCCCATGTTGGGAACAGAAGGTGTCGAGACGAGTGTTAAGAAACTCTCCACCATTGTCGCATTGGATAGCTAAGATGGGTAGGTTAAATTGTGTATGAGCATAGGCGTGAAAAGCGACGAGTGTTACATAAACATCCGATTTCTTTCGAAGCGAGAAACTCCAAAAGTAGTGGGAAAAATCATCCACAACAATGAGATAATAGCAAAAACCAGAGGTACTAGGAACAGGAGATGTCCAAAGGTCACAATGTAAAAGTTGAAACGGACGAACTGTATATGTTTGAGAATCATAAAACGGAAGCCTAACATGTTTTCCTAACTGACAAGCATGACAAAGTGGCTGCCCATCTTTGTTGTATGAAATAAACTTGGATTGTTGGAGACGTGACATGGTGTGATGACCGGGATGTCCGAGGCGGCGATGCCAGAGTGATGACGGAGTGGTTGTGAGGAGGGCTTCATCTTGTCGGGGACGACAGACAGGATAGAGGGGCCCGGGACTATTGCAGCGAAGGATCACGGCCCTGGAAGGAAGTGCCTTCAGCGAGAATCCAAAAGGATCAAATTCAACAGCAACAAAATTGTCAGTAGTGAGTTGACGAACAGAGATAAGATTTTTAATAATGTGAGGAACGATAAGAATATTACGAAGAGAGAGGGGTTGGGCGGAAGAGGGAAGTGTAGATTGACCGACATGAGTAGCAGGAACGGATTGGCCGTTGCCCACGGTGACAATTTGAGTGGAAGGTTTTAGAGAGGAGATAGTACCGTGATTAGATGCCATGTGAGAAGAAGCTCCTGTGTCCATAAACCACTCCTGGTTTCCGGGAAGATGCATGCTGTTGAGGGCGTTCAGAAGTGCTGGATCGAGCTGATGCTGATTGCCGTTGTACGTGGGAGCTGTTGGAACCTGCTGTTGCTGATGGAAGTTGTACGCGGGAGCTGCTGGAGCCGGGCCGTAGGCCGCGTACGCCTGCGGGGAAGCAGCAGCAGGTCGTGGACCAAGCACGCCAGGAGCATGCCACGGCGCTGGAGTAGGCTGTTGTTGAAGCTGTGCGCGCGTCGGAAGGCCGGTCCAGGGATTGTACATCCAGGGCTCAGAGCGGCCCCGTCCGCGGCCGCCGCGGCCGCGGCTGCGATTGTTGGTGAAGGTGCCGCGGCCACCGCTGTTGGACCAGCTCGAGGAGGGTCCGAGAGGACGTTGGTCGCCGTAGCCGCGTCCGCCCCCGGACAGCGGAACCTGTTCGCCGCCCGCGCGTGGCAAGACACTGTTGCCGCTTGCCCAGAGCGCAGTGGCGGCGGAGTTCTTTGCATCTGTTTTCTTCTGTGCTTCTTCAAGGACAAGGGTCGAGCGCGTCTGGAGGAAAGATGGAAACGGCACCTGAAACGGAAGGAAGGACCGTAGATGGCTGAACTGTTCGTTGAGGCCGCGGAGCACCGTGAGGACGAGCGTCTCATCAGAGATGGATATGCCAACGTCGCCGAGAGCGTCGGAGAGGGACTTGAGCTTGGCACAGTAGTCGTGGATGGACATGTCTCCTTGTGGCGTGTTGCGGAACTCAACGTCGAGGGCGAGGGCGCGACTTTTCTTGTTGTCGTGGAAGAGGTTGGCGATGGAGTCCCACACCTGCCGCGCCGTGGAGCCCGGAGCCATGATGATGCCGAACAACTCGATGGAAATCGAGCCGTAAATCCAAGAGAGCACCGTGTAGTCATCACGTCCCCAATCGGAGGTGGGCGATGTGTCGGAGGGGGTAGCGGCCACGTCGCCGATGACATGGTTGGAGAGACCATAGCGCCCAAGAGCTACGAGAAAAAGCTCACGCCACTTGGAGTAGTTAGAGTCCTGAAGATCGAGGGTGATGGGCACATAGGTTTTGATTGAGGCAACGTAGGACGAGGGTGCAGGGATGGTGGCGGCCGAGTGTGTGACGGCGGCCTTGCCTGGCTCCGTGGCAAGGCGCTTGAGTTCTTCTTCGCGGGTCCTGATGATGGACTCGCGGTTCTTGAGCTCCTCTTCGAGCTTCTTCAACTCGTCGGCGTTCATGGTGGGGGAGAAGGAGAAGCAGGAGGGGCGATGAGGATCGGGTTTAGGATTTTAGAGAGAGAGGATCGATCTGCCTGATACCATGTAAAACCAATATGAATCGGGGCTGCTAAGATTGCACGCCTCCTCTCTTCTCATTATGTCATATATATACACAATTACATGGCAATCAACGTGGGTTACAAGTTTAGGTAGGATACAAACCGACTTGATCTATATTAGGAATTCTATTTGTAGCAGCTGGACTAGGACTCTCCAACAGTGGGAGGCGTGAGACTCTGCTTCACCGGATCGTCGAAACAAAACTTGGAATATAAAACTGTTTTCCTGGCTGTAAAAGGGAGGAATCCTCTCCCAAACATTTGCATGTGTTTTCTATTTTGATTTGAGGTTGGTGATGCATGCAGCATTTGGTTGTGTGGATGGATGGTGCCCAACCACACGAGGCCCAAAATATGATTAGCACAACTGGGCACAATCAAAGCAAATCATACCCCCAAACCGCACCAATATCCAAACACCAAAAGCATTGAGCTTGACAGCTCATGCAACACTACAAAAACGAAACGTACGAGTACGTACGTGGTATATCAGCGTAGGCAAATCATCCACGATCACCGTGCACAAGGTGTAGTATATTGCATGTACAACATGATGATTCAAAATAAATAAATTGTAAAGCTCTTTCACTTTCTACGACTATACAGTAGTATATAGACTGTAGACACATGAAATTTGCATCACCTCGCCGAGCTTTCTGGCCATTTTAAAACATGCGCATAAAGCTCCCTATATCACTCTCTTCAATTAGAGTAATAACCTCAACACTGAATTCATCCTCTCCACAAGCAATCAATAACCCAATCTCACTGTCAATTCTCCTAAACTACCCAAAAAATGGACAAGAAAAGTGAACCAAATCTCATGGAAAATACCGCAAATAACCCAATACCCGAAATAAGTTTCTTTTTCTTTTTGTTTGTTTTCAATTTTTTATTCGTTTTTCTCTCTCTTTTCTCCAAGTGTCAATGCAACACCTCGGAAGTCAGAAGCAGAATTCGAATTTAGAAGCCGACGGCAACAGCGGCCGCGCCCGCGGTGGCGGTTGCCGGCGTCTCCGGCAACGACATATCGTCATCATCATCTTCGAAGAGGGACCCAATGACCATGAACTCCCCGTCCTCCTCCGCCACGGTCACGGTCGCGCCTTCTTGGATCTGCAGCTTCTCCCGGTACGAGTTGATCTTCTCCAGCTTCAGCCCGGCGCGGAAGCGTTCGATGAAGTTGTCCGCCTTGGTGTTTACGTCGGGGCTCGCGCAGTACGACGGTGCCGGCGACGCAGTAACCGACGGAACCTCCTCCTCCCCCTCCAGCATCGGCGGTGGAGGAGGCGGTGGCGGCATTGGGGGCGACGGCGGAGGAAGCGGGTAGGCGTAGTACACGACACCGCGCCTGGGATACAGTGGCGGCTGCTGCGGATACCCCTGCGCGCGTATCTGCTGTTGCGGGTGCGCGCTCGCGCGCGGCGGCCGTGTCCTCACTGGAGCTGGCGCTGGCTGCGGAGGAGCGGGGCGAGACGGAGGCTGTGGTGGTTTCCTTGATCGGTGCGTTGGTAGGGGCGGAGGTGGCGGTTGCGGTGGCGCGAGGGAGTTCATGCGCCGGCTCTTGCTGCCTCCTTTCTTGAAGAGGTTGGAAAAGATGGATGACGGCGGCGGCGGGGGAGGGGGAGGCGGCGGTGGTGGGCGTGGAGGATTGGTACGGCCCGTAGCTTCGGGGCTCGCCGATGCTTCGGACGAAGGCGACGAGTAGTGGTCATCGGAGAGATGGTGGTGGTGGTGGTGGTGCCTCTCCCTCTTCATGATAATGCTCTTGCGCTTCTTCTGGTAGAAGAGAGCAATGGCGGAGGCCAGTTCCTTGGCGCCGCCCACGCTGCCGCTCCTCTTCTTCTTGCTCCTCGACATTGCCGCCGGTGGCGGAGGAGGTGGTGGCGGCGGAGTCCCTGGGGGAAACATGGCTGGCGATGGCGACTGCGGGTGATTGACCTCTTCCACTATAATCTCCTTCTCCACTTCTTCCATTGTCGGCAGGTTCTCGAGGCTGCGGCGGCGACGGCGAGGCTGCTGCGGCGGGGCAGGTGGTGGTTCTGCGGACGCCATCTCCAATAGCGTAGCGCCCAGCTCCTCCGGGCTCCACGTCCTGCTCCTCGCCGGCGTAGCGCGAGTCTCCGTGGGACGCGTCCTCTCCTCCTCCACCTCCACCATCTCGGGAAGCCTCTCGAGGCTGCGTCGGCGACGGCGAGGCTGCGGCGGTGGGGCAGGTAGTGGTGGTGCGGACGCCATCCCCAACAGCGTAGCGTCCAGCTCCTCGGGGCTCCAGGTCCTGCTCCTCGCCGGCGTAGCGAGAGTCTCCATCTCCACAGGATGCGTCCTCTCCTCCTCCACCTCATCCATCTTGGGGAGCCTCTCGACGCTCCGCCTCCGCCTCCTCGCATCCTGAGACAGCGGTCTGGCGCGCACCTCGTAGGTGTCCACCGGGATCGTCTTCACATCCGACGACGTCCTCCTGAGCGTCCGATCGGCGTCCCGGGCCCTTTCGGGCCGCTCGTCTCGCCGGGTCCGGTACAGCTCGGCGTCGTCGTAGGAGCGCCAGGCCAACTCCGGTGACGCGAGGCCCCAGACGCCGTCGCTGTCCAGGCGCAGCTCTGGGTAGGAGCTGCTGCTCTTCATCCGCCGGATCCCCGTCTGGGCGTTGTGGTTGGTGTAGGAGTTGTTGAAGCTCGCCCAGACGTCCTCGGTGCTCGGCTCCGGCGTCGCCGCCGCCGCCGTAGGGGACACCCGCAGATGGCTCTTGGGCGCCGGCGCCGCGGGGCCGGGGGCCTCCCCATCGGCGTCGCCCCCGCCGCGGCCGAGCAGGCCGCAGAGGATGGCGAAGAGCACGAGGCAGAGGTTGACGACGTCCCAGCCGCTCTTGAGCGTGATCCCTCCGCGCTGGAATCCGCCGCCGCCTCGGCGCACCGCGGAGGGGAGGAAGAGCAGCAGGAGCAGGGAGAAGAGGAGCACGAGGAGCCAGACCTTGGCGCCGGCGGCGGTGCCATTGTCGTCGGCGTCGGCGGTGGAGTAGGAGGAGGTGCTAGGACCCGTGCCGTCAGCGCCGGAACCGGTCGTCTCCATGGCGCCCGTGTTGATTCCTCGCGTCGTCGCACGGTTGAGATGCGAAAGCCAAAAGCGCAGAAAGGCCAAAGCGGCGGCGGCAGCAGCAGCAGCAAGATGGTTCGTGTGTGGAGCTTTTTGGAGATCTCTCTCTCTCTCTCTCTCTCTCTCTCTATTTCGCTAATCTGCTGGCCTGCTCTGTCTGCGTCTACTTTCTTGTTGGCTGGTTATATACGTGAGGTGAGGTGAGTTGAGGTGAGGGGAGCGGTACATGCTTAAAGCTTTGTTCGGTTACACCTCTTTCCACAGGGATTGGAGGGGATTTGGAGGGGATTTGACTTGTAGGAGATCTAATCCCTCCTCAATCCCTGCCAAACCTCTTCAATTCCCTGTGAACCGAACGCAGCCTAAGTTGTTTGTCCGGTTATATTATGCGGCACGGAATCAAAATGATTTTGGTTGAAGAAAACGGGGAATGAATGAATGATTGTTGGGCTTCCGAGTCTATACTAGTGTAATGCGTTGGACTAGTGAACGTTAATCTTTTCTTTAATCCATCCAGCACAGCACTACTGGTATGGTAGCCAGTAGGAGGAGTACCAGTAGGAATTTGTAGGCGCTTAAAATTCGGTGCGCCCAGGAACCTTCCTTCGGTGCCAAGTACACTAGGACTAGTGTAGTACTAGTAGTTGCATCCCAGTGTTCGATTAATTATTAGTCTGTGCCAAACTGACTGACTGGTGGAATGTACAACTAGAAAATCGATGGATCTCACCAGTAGTACAATGCAGGGTCTCTACCGCCGGAGCATATTGTCAGCTCTTTCGGCTTACGACATGGACTTGTTTAATATTTTTTATACAAAAGAGAAAAGAGAAAAGAGAAAAGAAATGTGGCGTGCTGGTTGTTGTGAGCTGAAGCCTGAAGCAAGCAATGTATGTGTGCGCTAGCTGTTGCAACAATCCAAGCTTTTAAGTTGTAACGTCCCGGCGCGTCGCGTGTCGGGTTTTCTTCCGGAAATGCTCCCATTCAGCAACTGATGCCAGCCCAGCCAGGGTTTGTTCTCGTCTCACCCTCAAAGTTGAGGCCAACAGAAAACAAAAACCCAAGCAAATTTAGCCTTCCAATCCACAACTAAAAGCAACACGTTCTCCTTGCGGCGGGCGAGCGAGCGAGCGAGCCGGCGGGAATTCGGGTACGGTATCACGGAGGAAACAAAAACATCCGCCCCCGTACACTAGTCTCACAATTCCGCCTATTTCGGTGGATTACTTTTACTTGGACTGAAAGTGGCTCTCCTTGGCTCAGCGCAGCAACCGCGGCTTGTTTTGGAAAGTGATCATGATCGATCGGCAAGCAACGATCTAGCTAGCTGTGGCTTACAGGAGAGCGGAGCAAATAGAAGGAAATGGTGGCCCCTCTTCCTCTTAAGCTCATCATTCACGCAACGACCGGACCATACAAATCCATGTTGGTTGGATCATCTCATCTCATGGAAGTAGCAGTAGAGCAGTTACTTAAATTTGTTCCTTCCCTTCCTCATATCCGGCCGAGTACCTGCACCATTTTCTCCTGAAAAGAGGCTTTACGCTTCATTCATAGTGCATGTCGAGTGATCCATTCTCCTCAAAAGTGTTGCCACCAAGCCTAATTTATCTTCATCCTGCGACATCCATCCATTCATTTATTTATTCTTGTCATACATATTGATACTAGTGTGAGTACTGCAAGCAGGTAATAAAGTACTGGGAGTAGTACTACGTACTAGTAATACTGGCATCAGATCAGATACACAGTAAACCCGGCCTCATCACACAAACAAGGTTCCAAACCCAGGAGGCAGCTAGAGTCCACACAAAGCAACAGCATGCACAAAGAAAGCGGTGATTTGGACACTAGCTGGCCACGCACTTGTGTACGGTGTACTACGGCACCCAGAACAAATTGTACTGTAGAAACAAGAGCGAGGAAGGAAGAGGAATACTACTTTCTAGACTACTCCTTAAAAGAGGAGAGCGTACGAACTAGTGTGATTGTGTTTGGCAGCTCACATGATGCCTAATCCGCGCGAGACCCTATCAATCATCTCAAACAGCTGGGGAAAGGGCAGGGAGCCCTGCAGCAGGTGTTGCTTCTTCAGTCATGGAATGGAATGCTGCTCTGCTTTCATGCATCTCGCCGTCATCCCCATTGCCCCCGCCTTATATTTTTTTCTTGGATATAAGTTGCTGTCGATGGGCCATCCGCAGTCTGCTTATCTTAAATTAATTTTCTTTTTTCTTGGGCTAAGTGGACCGGGGTGATTGGATGGGGGTACTTGGACGGTGGGGAGGTAGGGACGCTGGTCTTAATCCCGGTAGTTGTCGCTCAGCAGGGATGGATGGCCCATGGCGAGAAAGCGCTGCCGCACCAGCACCGGCTTGACTGACATGCATGGTCGCCGCGCCGCTGCCTCTAGGCTCAGGGATGGACTTCGGATTAGGTCGTGTGTCCTCCTGATTGCTCACTGGGGTTTACTGCATCATATTGTTAATTTGTTCTGTTTTTCTTCTACTTCAGGCTGCTGCGATTTCATGCCATATTCTGCACGCCACTTTAGTTGATCCACAGTCGTCTGTCCATTGTTGTATGGAAGTGGGTTTGTACTAGTGGCATTACGGTCTGAGATCTTGTTCTTGATTTTACATGTTGTCTTTTTACACTCTTGTTTTACCGCATTTGTTTGATCCTTGTATATAAGAGCAACTTCAATGGGACGATTCATTTTGTCCATCTGCGTCCGTTTGGGTCGGCGCGACAAAAGTGGAGGCCCAACGCGCCGACCCAAACCCAAATCTCGTCAATTGACATCTGCGCCGACCCATTTTCCGTCTCAAATTGGGCCTGAAATGCATTGGCGTGGACGTGAAGCGGACGCGCCGCGCGTCTCATCGGCATTTGCTGCGGCCTGACTTGTAGGCCACCCAACTACCGCCCGTCGTCTAATTTATAACGACCACCGACAGCAGGCCCACTAATCAGCCAGTGAAAGCGTTCTTTTTTCACCATGGGTGTGGCGGGGCCCAGCGTCATCCACTTCCGTCCACATCTAGCCCCCCACCACCCTTTGTGCTTCATCGCCAGCGACATCAAACCCTAGCAAACAATAGGCCTCTTCGGCAGCAGCGGCAGCAAGGGCAAGGGCAAGGACACCCCCGGCTCCTCATCCTCCCGTGTCCCGCCTCTCCCCTCCTCCTCCGGCGTCGGCACGTTTCCGCCCAGGCCGTCGTCGTCTACACATCTCGGTGCACCAAGCGCGGTGGCACTGGGAGTACAGGCAGCCGCTGCCCTACCCCGACTTCACGCTGCCGCACCACTGGCACCTGGATCCGCAACGGGTCCCAGTGCCGGCGGTTCCGCGTACCCAGCGAGGATGTGACGCCCCCGATTTAATCGTACACTAATCATACACGCAAACGTGTACGATCAAGATCAGGGACTCACGGGAAGATATCACAACATAACTCTACAAATAAAATAAGTCATACAAGCATCATATTACAAGCCAGGGGCCTCGAGGGCTCGAATACAAGAGCTCGATCATAGACGAGTCAGCGGAAGCAACAATATCTGAGTACAGACATAAGTTAAACAAGTTTGCCTTAAGAAGGCTAGCACAAACTGAGATACAGATCGAAAGAGGCGCAGGCCTCCTGCCTGGGATCCTCCTAAACTACTCCTGGTCGTCGTCAGCGGGCATCACGTAGTAGTAGGCACCTCCGGTGTAGTAGGGGTCGTCGTCGACGGTGGCGTCTGGCTCCTGGGCTCCAACATCTGGTTGCGACAACCAGGTAGAAGGGATAGAGGGAAAGAAGGAGAAAGCAACCGTGAGTACTCATCCAAAGTACTCGCAAGCAAGAAGCTACACTACATATGCATGGGTAAATGTGTAAAGGGCCATATCGGTGGACTGAACTGCAGAAAGCCAGAATAAGAGGGGGATAGCTAATCCTTTCGAAGACTACGCTTCTGGCAGCCTCCGGCTTGCAGCATGTAGAAGGGAGTAGACTGAAGACCTCCAAGTAGCATCGCATAGCATAACCCTAACCGATGATCCTCCCCTCGTCGCCCTGTGAGAGAGCGACCACCGGTTGTATCTGGCACTTGGAAGGGTGTGTTTTATTAAGAATCCGGTTCTAGTTGTCATAAGGTCAAAGTACAACTCCAAGTCGTCCTGTTACCGAAGATCACGGCTATTCGAATAGATTAACTTCCCTGCAGGGGTGCACCACATACCCCAACACGCTTGATCCCATTTGGCCGGACACACTTTCCTGGGTCATGTCCGGCCTCGGAAGATCAACACGTCGCAGCCCCACCTAGGCACAACAGAGAGGTCAGCACGCCGGTCTAAACCTAAGCGCACAGGGGTCTGGGCCCATCGCCCTTAGCACACCTGCACGTTGCGTACGCGGCCGGAAGCAGAACTAGCCCCCTTAATACAAGAGCAGGCTTACGTTCCAATCCGGCGCGCGCCACTCAGTCGCTGACGTCACGAAGGCTTCGGCTGATACCACGACGCCGGGATACCCATAACTACTCCCGCGTAGATGGTTAGTGCGTATAGACCAAATGGCCAAACTCAGATCAAATACCCAGATCTCGTTAAGCGTGTTAGGTATCCGCGAACGTCGACCAGGGCCAGGCCCACCTCTCTCCTAGGTGGTCGGAACCTGCCATGTCGCTCCGCCTCAAAGATCCACTCGCGGGTGCTCCTCAAGCCGACCCGTCTTTAGTCAACACATGTATCATGTATAAAGTATATAGTATATACCCGTGATCAACTCCCGAGTGATCACGGCCCGATAGTATAGCATGGCAGACGGACAAGGATGTAGGGCCACTGATGATAAACTAGCATCCTATACTAAGCATTAGGATTGCAGGTAAAGGTAACAACAGTAGTAGCAAGGACAGGCTATGCATCAGTATAGGATTAACGGGAAGCAGTAACATGCTACACTACTCTAATGCAAGCAGTATAGAGAAGAGTAGGCGATATCTGGTGATCAAAGGGGGGGGCTTGCCTGGTTGCTCTGGCAAGAGAGAAGGGTCGTCAACTCCGTAGTCGTACTGGGTAGCAGCGGCGTCGGTCCCGGTGTCTAGCGAGAGAAGAGGGGGGAGAAACAATAAATATTTAAGCAAGCATATGCATAGTGATGCATGACATGACAAGTAGAGGTGCTAGGGGTGCCCTATCGCGGTATGAGGTGATACCGGTGAAGGGGGGAAACATCCGGGAAAGTATCCCCGGTGTTTCGCGTTTTCGGACAGATGAAACAGAGGGGGAAAGTTGCGCGTTCGCTATGCTAGGGATGCGTGGCGGATAAACGGGCTGCGTATTCAAATTCGCCTCGTCGTTCTGAGCAACTTTCATGTTGAAAATATTTTAATCCGAGTTACGGATTAAAAGATATGATTTTCTAAAGATTTTATTAATTTCTGAGATTTAATTAATTATTTAATTAATTCGAAAATGATTTAATGACATCAGCATGATGTCATGCTGACATCAGCAGTCAACAGAGTTGACTTGGTCAACCTGACATGTGGGTCCAGGGGGGGACCCACCTGTCATCCTCTAATTAGGTTAATTAGGCTTTAGGTTAATCTAATTACAGTTTAATTAAACTTAACTAGTTAATTAAATTAATTAAACCGGATTAATTAACTTAATTAATTTCTTAATTAATTAATTAATTTAATTAAATCATTTTTATTTTTATTAATTATATTTATTTTAATTTAATTTTTTTATTCCTTTTTTTTAATAAAACGTTCTGGGGCTGGGGCCCCCATGTCAGTGGCCCCAGGGGGCCTAGCGGGTTCGGGCGCTAGCGGGCGCGGTTGCTGGGGCGAAGCCCCCGTGAGCGTGCGGGCACCCGTATGGGAACCCGGGGCGCAGGCGGAGGCCACCGGGTCGCCCGTATGGGAAGGGCCGGCCAGCTCCGGCGAGCGGCGGGGCCGCGCCGACCACGCGATAGGGGAAGAGGCCACGGGCGCGGCCATGGCCAGCCGGCGCGAGGGGGGGCAAGCGGGCACGACCTGGGCGTCACGGGGAGGCCGGAGATGGTGATGCGGGGCGAGGGGGCGAGGCCATGCGAGCGGTGGCCGGCGCGGGCGGGTGCAAGAGAGCGCGGGGCCGCGGCGGGCACTAGCCGGTCGGGAACGTGGCGCGGGCGCGGCCAGAGGTCGCCGGGCGTGCGGTCGGGCGCGCGCACGCGGGTGGAGCTCGACCGCGTCGATGGGGACGAGGGGGAGGAAGAGGCCGGGGGCCTCACCGGGAGCCTGTAGGGAAGTGGCAGCGGGGGTTTGAGGAGGAAGACGGCGACGACGAGCGTGGCGGGGTGCGGTGATGAAGAGGACGGCAGCGGCGGCGGGGTGGCTCCGGGCGGCGAGCAACGAGGTCGGGGGCGCGGCGCTGGAACGGCGGCCTCGGCACGGGGCGAGGAGGAGGCCGAGGCACGCGGGGCGATGGCGGCGTCCACGGAGAGGCGGCGGGGTCGGGATGAGGCCGACGGGGCGGCAGCGTTGTGGGGAGGGGCGCGGGGGGCGCGGGGCGTCGGCCCGATCCCGATCCAGAACTGGATCGGGGGGAGGGGGAGGGAGCGAGTGGGGCGAGCGGGGACGACGTCGACGTGGGGGAGCAGGCCGGTGGGGAAGGGCGCCGGCGAGGTCCAGGCGGGGAAGGGGAGGCGACGGCGTTCGGCGGCGATGAGGGCGAGGCGGCGGCGTCGAGCCCGATCCGATCTGGATCGGGGGAGAAGGGGGCGCGTCGTGGGGGAGGTGGTGGCCGATTAGGGTTTCCCCCGGTGGGGGTTATGGAGTAGGGGGGGGGGTAGCGGGGCCGGCTGGGCCTGGGGGTTGGCCCAGTTGGGCCACGGCCCAGGGGGTTCTCCTTTTTTTGGTTTTGTTTCCTGTTTTCCTTTTCTTTATTTCCTCTTCTGTTTTAAATCAAGTTAAATTATTTAGGCATTTTATAAAAATGTGTTTGCTTCATTATAATTACCCTGGCATTTAACTGCACACTCCGAACATTTTAGTTTAACATTTTGAAACTTTTATAATTTAACTTTATTTTAATGTTTGAATTTGACTCGGTTTTGGCCTAACGGTAGATTATCAATAGTAACCGGGGTGACGTGGCATGATTATCGTTGGATTACTGTAGCTTGATTACCCGGGCGTTACACGTTACAGAGGAGGTGCGCAGGCGCAGGCGCCGGGCGCAGCTCACGCCGGAGCAGCAGCGGATGCCCGAGTACGCCGCCGACTTTCCCAACTGGGAGGCTTGGTTTGTCCTCGAACACGAGGAGCAACGCGTGCAGGCATCGACGCCGTCCCGCCGTCGTTTCCACCGCCGCCCCCGCGAGTAGTGTCGGAGGAAATGGAGGCGGAGGCGGAGTACCAAGCCTCCCTCAAGGAGGCCTTGCAGCACGCGCTGGAGGCTAGCCGACTCGAGGAGGACGCGCACTGGGATGGGCTGGAGCAAGCCCTTTCCTTGTCGGCGGCGGGGTACTCCGTCCACACCCCGCTCTTCGTCCCGCCTCCGCCACCGTCGCCGCCCGTCGAGCCCAAGCCGGAGCCGGAGCCGGAGCCAACGCGGAAGCACTCCCCGAAGGAGACCTACACGTGGACCGGCCAGTACCGCGAGTGGGTGACGCGCCTTCTATCCACTACGCCGCGACGTCGGCGCAGGAGGCCGCCCACCTTGAGTGCTGGAAGGCGCACTGGCTCGCCCAGGAGGAGGCCGACGTCGAGTGGCAGATGCACTATGAGCAGACGCAGAGGCGTTGTGGCTTGAGGAGGAGGAGAGGGGGGAGGAGCGCGCGGGCGAGCCGCAATGTTGCCGCCCCATCAGACGCCGAAGGAGGCTGTCCTGGCAGCGTACCAGACGGTGTTCGGGTGGGCTGGTCATGCTCCCGTCTTCATCTACCTCATCGGCGGCGATGGCGATGACGACGTCGACGCCATGGGCAAGGGTAAGGCGACGACGTCTATGGCAGCGTGCGGGCGCATACTTTTTTATATTTTAGTTAATGTTTAATTAGATTTAAGTAGACTTTGGCCGGCGGTTGACCGGTCACTTATATTTAATAAATGTTTAATTATGTTCATTTCTATTAGCTGTTTTTTTTTCACGTCGGTACATTCAGCTCCGACTGCTGTTGGACGGTTAAGCCGACCCATTTGAGAATGCGGACGCGTACATCCGCCTGGCCAACCCAAATGGATAAAGTGTCTTTGTATGAGTCGCTCCGTTGGAGTTGCTCTAAATAAGTGGGAGGAGTGCCTGGCCGACTCAAACGGATAAAGTGTCTTTGTTGAATCGCTCCGTTGGAGTTGCTCTAAATAAGTGGGAGGAGTATGTTGCCACATTGATATTAGAAATGGGTGAAGCAAGCAAAAGAGTGTGGGATGTGGTGTGGTGGGTTTCCCCTTTCTCGGCCCTTCTCCTTCCAAAAAAACAGGGGACCTGAAGGACCTGAGCTGGTTGGTACGCGCTTTCCAGGACCAGGAGCCTTGCCTTTCAGTCCAAATGATTGATCCACGGCCTTTTTATTTTCTGCTAGCACATAATTTAGTACAGAGATTACGTAGCGGTTGGCAAGCAAAACTACAGACGTGAGGACGGTGTTTGCGTCTGCGTACATACGTACTCCTACATGCAAGTACATGCCCCCAGATTGATCGGTCCGCGTTGCTGCGTACGGAACCACGCCAGCCATTGACTTGCGCCGCGCCAGGGTTTTTCTTCTCTTCTCCTAGTCTACAGAAAGCAGAGTACTTTGGTTGAAAGCGGCGACGCAGAAGCGAAAGGCCAATGCTCGGCACAAACCAAATACTATACACGTTTTGCAGGGGTAAATACACTTTGGTTCCTGGTTATATATGCACCCTATATGGGGATTTTTTTTAATATTTTAATAAAAAAGTCAAAATAGGTAAGAACTATTTTGACAAAACGCTTGACTTACTTTTGCACTGATACATAAATGTCGACGAAAAAAAAACAAAAGTTGACCTCACAGCAAAAAAGACAAAAATTATTTGCTATTATAGGTCACTATTCACACTATTTTAGCCAAAAATTTGTCTTTTTTTAAAGAAGTCAAAAGGATATTTTTTTTGTGGATTTTATTTCTGACGAGTACAATAGAAGGTCAAGTTTATTTCAAAAATATTTTCAGAAAATTTTGACTTTTTGTTGAATTACTAATTTTTTTTCCATATAAGGTGCATATGTCCCCATAGTCCAAAAGTTCCCCTCCTTTTGCAGGGGCCTTTGGGTCGTGTGGCCTCTTCCGAAACAATGGTTGAGCTAGCACATGATCACTTTGCACGCATCTTTGGTGCTGAACAACCTAGATCAACAACGCTGGTTTGGTATGAGCCAGAGCTCCATCATGTGGACCTTGCAGACTTGGAGCAGGAGCTCATCCTTAAGGAGGTTAAGCGGGCCATTAACGAGATTCCGGTAGACAAAGCTCTAGGACCCGACGGATTTTCCGGGGGTTTCTTCAAAACATGTTGGGAAACGATTAAACTTGATCTCCTTGCAGCGCTAAACCAGCTTTTCCGCATGGACAATAGAGGTTTGTCGAGAGTAAATCGTGCCATCCTGGTGCTTATTCCAAAGATGAGAGGTGCTGACGCCCTGCAAGATTTCAGGCCAATCTCTCTATTGCACCCCGACTTGCTCCTAAGCTAGATGATTAGTGGACCAATGCTAGAGTGCATTCTGTTAGAATTTGTGTTTCTCTCTACAATGTAATCTCAGCCATCTTCTCTCTCTCTCTCTCTCTCTCTCTCTCTCTCTCTCTTTCGTACCTGTTTAGGTCACCTTGTAACAACCAAATCCTGTCAATGACTACCGATCGGTTCCATCTTCTTGTAAGCCACGACAGGGCTGTTTTGCCCCGATCAATATAAACTAATGCGACTCCTCATCGAGGAGTAGGAACGCTTCCCAATCTTACATGGTAATCAGCGCTACCTCTTCCCTACACATCTAGCCACAAAACAAAACCCTAAAACCACATCAACATCGCTTCCATGTCTTTGTCTACGGCTGTCACCCTCAACCTTGGTGCGCCGACGTCCGAGAAGCTTGCAAGGGGAAACTACATCCTCTGGAAGGCGCGGGTTCTCCCGGCCCTGCGAGGTGCGCAGGTGACTGGGCTCCTGGACAACACCGACGCCGCTCCACCCAAGACCGTGGAGATCACACAGGCAGATAAAACCACTGCCACGGCGCCAAATCCCCTATACGGACCCTGGATTGCCAAAGACCAGTAGGTTCTGTCATACTTACTGAATTCCATGTCGCCAGAAATTCTTGCAAAGGTTGTCGGGAAGGAGTCCACCTTCAAGCTGTGGACAACGGTGACAACCCTCTTCGCCTCCCTGTCACAGTCTCGGATCACAAACCTGAGAATTGCGATCACCAACACCAAGAAGGGCAGCATGACGAGCACTGCCTACATGGCGAAGATGAAAGGCCTTGGAGATGAGCTAGCAGCTGCTCGTCATCCGGTGTCAGATCCAGAGATGGTGGACTACATCCTCGCAGGGCTAGATTGTAACTACGTTTCCGTAGTTGCGGCAGTTGGTGTCGGATCTCGGGTTCCGGCAAAACCCTCAAGGTTCGAACACTGGGGTGCGCGCGAAGATCTCCCCTACCGATCCACGTCCTAACTTCGCTAAGATCTCAAGGGCTAACTCAACGAACTCACAACACAAAGATCACAAGATTTATACTGGTTTGGGCCACCGTTGTGGTGTAATACCCTATCCAGTGTGGTGGTGGTGCATTGCCTCTTGGGCTGAGGACGATCAGTACAAGGGGAAGAACAGCCTCCTGAGGAGAGGTGTTCTTGTGATTGGTGAACATGTGGTTGTTCGGGTCTCTTCTCTCTGATTAGTTGCCTCCACTACTATGGTGGCTAGTCCTATTTATAGAGGCCCTGGTCCTCTCCCCAAATATTGAGCGGGAAGGGAGCCAACAACGGCCAATTTGAAAGGGGACAGCTAGTACAGCTTATCCTGACAAAAGCAGTCTTCGCCTGCTAAAGGCTCTGGTGGTGACACTGCCTTGGGCTCCATGGTGACCTCTGTCCTGCCGTCCTGCTGGTCTTGGTCTCGTTGCACTGATATGGAAACCTTTGCTTGACGCCTCGGTACTCCGCGCCTGCGCTTGCTTCCTTAGCACCAAAGGGGAAAGAAGGACACTGCGCGCTGGCGCCCGCCTGGCCTTGGTCGTCATGGCTCACGCCACTGGAACCTCGCGAGGTTTACCTGTCCTTGAACTCTCCGCCCCTCGCGAGCCAGCCTGGTGAGGCCGCTCCTGAGGAGGTCTTGTGTCGTCCGCCTCGCAAGGGTCTCGAGTGCTTGTTGGTGAAGATGGGCCATACGGGCCCGCTCGCAGAGCCATGCCGTGGGCCGCAGGGAGGCAAGTCTAGGGACCTATGTTCCCAAAACGCTGACAGTAGCCCTCGGGCCCAAGGCGCGCTCAGGCTTGGCTTCAAGGCGAAGCCAAAGGACAAGTGTGGAGCGCCGCGGGCCCCAATAGCCTGCGGCCTTGGTCGACGCGTGGCAGTTGATTGGACGTGGGCGTCTCCGCTTCCCCACGCTGCCTCGGCAAATGCCCGACTTGACGAGTTCCTGCTGCATGCAAGGAAAAACCATCATTATTACCTTAGATCATGGAGGTCGGCGATTGGCCTCCCCTTGGCTATAAATGGGAGGTGGGGGGCGGAGCCCCATCACCTGTCTCTCCTCTACCTCTCTCGCTTCTTCTCCTTCCTTGCTCCACTCCTTGCTGGTGCAGTCATGGCGCCGATTCGGAGGTTCTCGGCTGCAGGGAAGGGCAAGGCTCCCATCAACGAGCCCGAGCTGCTCCTGCCGAAGAAAAGGAGGTCTCATCGCCGCGAGATGGTCGCAAGGCCGGTGGTGTCGAGGCCTTGGTATGAGAGGCCGCCTCCTGGGTACCCGTTGCCCTTGTATGCTCACATTGATGAGTCCGGAGGAAGGAGCGATGAGCACCGCCGCCAGCGCCAGGGCCGCCGCGCCGTGCCGCGGAGGCGCACGCCGTCGCCCCAGGGGTCCACGTTGTGGACTCCTCGTGTGAGTTCGTGTTGTGGGCGGCGATGCCCCCGATCACTTGGATTTGGTTCCCTTCCTTCTTTTCTACAGAGATGCTGCCAAGGGGGGCCCTCAAACTTTGGCTGCAGCACACCGACTGCGACGCCCTGACGACTGGAGCGGAAATTGAAGCCGTTGCCTCCAGGAGGATCTTCATGACCCGAGGCTGGGGCGAGATTGCCCGAGTCTGCCGCGTGGAGGGCGCCCTCGTGATCCATTTCGAGTACGACGTCGCCTCCATGTTGTTCTTCAAGGTCTTCGACGAGGAAGGCCGCCGCCTGGAGTGCTGCCCTGAAGGAGGTCGCCAGGACGGCGCAGCGGCGGGCACTGGGCCTGCCGCAGGCCTCGCCTGCAGCTCCTCCAGCGACAACAGCGACTCCTGGTGGTCCAACGACTCTCCCGAGCTTTATAAGACTCCGGAGACGAGCGACGACAACTATGTGCCCCCAAGCTCTCGCCGAGCCCGGGGCAGGGCTGCAGCGTCAGGCCGCCGCCGCCGCTGATCTGGATGAGGTTGGCACCGGCCTCTGGTGGCCCATTGTTGATGACGGCGTCATCCATAGGGGCATGTGTAGTTAGGATTCCCTAAGTTCTTGCCCTTTTGTTCCCTGCGAGGAATCAAAAAATGCCCCGTGGGGGTGTGTAAAGGTTTTGTAATGCCTCTAGTCAATATTGTCCTAATTATGAACTTGCGCGAGCGCGAGTCCTACTTCAGCTCGGTCTCCCTTTCTGACCTCGCGATGACTTGGCGCTCTACGCTGACAGGTCCCAGTCTCCAGGCAGGCTGCAGCCGTCGCTGGTATGCCAGGCCGCCTGCCGTGGCCAAGGCCAAGAGGTGAGCGGCCCGAGGTCCAGTAAGAGTTCCTGAGGCGCGATGCTCAGGAGGTCCCATTTAGCGCTCAAGCAGCCGTCGAGAGGTAAGAAAGGGGGATGACGTTGCTGCTGCAGGGCTGCAGTTAGTATGGTTCTTAATCCTTAGCGGTTTAGCCAACCCGGGCTTGGGACTTATCTTGACGGTCCGGAGTCGATTCCTCATGATGCGCCAGGTTCATGCATAGGCGTCCGAAGGATAGCTAAGCCAGGCCCATGCGAGCCTCCCCCTTCTCCACGCTCTCCTTCGTGCTTTGCGTCCTCGGGTACCGGCCCTCAAGTGAGCTCAACCGCCGCTGGTATGCCAGGTCGCGTGCCATGGTCAAGGCCAGGGGGTGAGGGCTGGAGAGCTAGTAAGAGCTCCTAAGTCGCGATGCTCAGGAGCCCCCATTTTTACGCACAAGCGGATTGCATGGGAGAAGAGAGAGCTCGCGGTCCCGCCTGCCGTTGCCTTTAGGAGATTCCTGCAAGCCAGCACAAGGAGAGACACAGTTTGCCATTACAGTTGTCGGCCCGCCGCTGGTCGCTCCGCGAGGAGATGAAGGCACTGAGGGCCTGGTGAGGTGACGTGCGCGGGGCATGCCGCGAGCCAGAGCTCGACCACTCAGGTTTGTCGACGTTGCAGGGACAGACCCAAGCACAAGCGTCGTGCTAGCGTGAGTAGCCCCCATGGCGGATGAGAGTCAAGCAGGTGATAGTCATAGATAGATTAAGCATGAAAGGAAACCTACCTCAGGTAAATGCATGAACAATACGTGCCATTGGGTCAGGCCCGAGCGGCTTGGGGATGATGCAACCCGAGGGGCGCCCCCAGCAAGGTAAGCTAAAGGCATAAACAAGAAAGGACACATGCCACGGGGACGGACCCACACGGCCTGGGAATGATGCAGCCCTAGGGGCGCTCCCAGCTAAACAAACTTGGAAGGTGTCACCTGGTTCCGTTGATGAAGGGGTGTTGAGGCAGCTGAAGGTACGCGGCGAAGGGGTTGCTCCTCACGAGCCACCGAGGCCCTGAGCCTCGGGAGGCTCTAGGGGTCCAGGCGGTTCCTTGAGGACCGTCGCCATCTCCGCCAGGACTGCGTGCTGCCTGGCCTCCTGACCCGCCATGACGCTCCGCAGGTTGCGTTGGAAGGCAGCAGCCATGCTCGGCAGGCCGAACGACATACAAACGTAGCTGTGAGGTGGGCCTTCGCAGCGCCTGACACGCGAAGGGCAGAAGCGCTCCTAAGATGCGGCTCGGTTGAGCCCTGGTATGTCGATGCAGACGCGCAGCTCACCACTCTCGCTAGGGTGGGGAGCAACGCCAGGTGGGCGGTGGTCGCCGCATATTGCTCTTGCTTCCTGAAGCTCCTGAGATACCTTGATGATGAACTCCTGAGCGCCAGGCGCTCCTTGCCCCGTGTCCTCCTGAGGGAGACGTGCCGCGAAACACGCCTCCAAGTGGTGCCTGAGCACCTTCCTCATGACGTTGGCAAGGTCTAAGGCTCTCCAGAAGAGAGCCCCCGAGCCCTGCCCGAGGAGGGCGCCGGGCGCGCCTTCCTATGCGATGGAGGGAGGCGCCCCACGTGCGGGCGCTGATCCTGACGAGGTGCCACTTGTGGCGCTGCCCTCCTGAGGTCCGGCATGGAGTAGCTGCTTCTTCTTCTTGGGGATGACCTCAGGAGGGTACCGAGCTGCATTGTTGCCGGGGTCTTCGATTGACGCTGCTTGGAAGGTGCACTCGAGGGAGCACACCACATCTCTTTCTTCGCAAGGGACTGTGAGGTTCCCGTCGCTTCCTGGCATCTTGAGGACGTTGTAGCCGTGGTGCGTCACGGCCATGAACTTGTCCAGGCCGGATACACGAGGATGGCATTGTATGGCAGACGGATGTGGGCGACGTCAAAGTCGATGAGCTCGGTGCGGTAATTGTCGCGCTGTACGAAGGTGACGGGGAGGCGGACCTGCCCGATCGGGGTGGTGGAGCCGTCGGTCACTCCTGAGAAAGGCTTGGTGGGCTGAAGCTGGTCATACGACACTTGGAGGTTGTCAAACATGTCAACGGACAGGACGTTGAGCCCTGCATCACCATCGATGAGAGTCTTGGTAACTTGCACGTTGCAAATGACTGGTGAACAGAGCATCAGGAGGGCGCCATCGGTGGCCGCGCACTTGAGCTAATCTGTTGAACTGAAAGTGATGGCACACTTTGACCATCTGAGCGGGCGCGTGGCCTCGAGCTTGGGCAGGACTGCATTCACTTCATGAGCGAACTGTTTGAAGATACGCTATGAGGCTGGGGCTTGAGCTCCTCCCAAGATGCAGGCGATGGCACGCGGCTCCTGGAAGCCCCCAACCCCCTCGTCCTGATGGTGGTCGTCATTCCTTCTTGGTGGTGGCGGTAGTGGAGGGAGACTGGCGTTGCCCTGAGGACGATCCTCACGAGGCTGATCCCTCCAGGCGCCCTCGCGATACTGATCCTGCCAGCGGTCCTCATGAGGCCGGTCGCGCCACTCCTGGCACGGGCCACGGTCATCCCAGCGTCCTCCACCACGTCCTCCTCCTCGGCCGTAGCCTCGGTCGTTGCGCTTGGGGCGTCGACCGAAGCGTCCTTCTCGAATGGCTCTGAGCTCTTGACAGTCGCTGGTGTTGTGGCTATGCAGGTTATGGAAGGCGCAGAACGGTCGGCTGCTCTTGGATGACTCGAGCTGGTCCCTGCCACGCATTGTATCCGGCTCCGCCGCGAGCACGGCTACTCCCTTGCGCTTCACATCTTTGGCCTTGGATTTCTTCTCCTCTGGCTCCGCAGCCGGGAGCTAGAGGAGGGAGAGGCACCCCTCCTCAGCTCTTGCGCACTTGGTCGCCAGGTTGAACAGCTCCAGAGACGTGCATAGCTCCTTGTGGATGGCGAGCTCCTCCTTCATCTTGATGTCGCGGACGCCATCGGAGAACGCGGAGATGATGGCCTCATCCGTCACCTTGGGGATCTTGAGGCGAACGTTGTTGAAGCGCTGGATGTACTTCTAGAGGGTCTCTCCTGGTTGTTGCTTGACGCGGCGTAGGTCACCCGCAGCCGGTGGGCAGTCACGAGTGCCCAGGAAGTTGGTGATGAAACGGTCGCGCATCTCGTTCTAGGAGGAGATCGAGCCTGGAGGCAGGTTCAGGAGCCAGGAGCGGGCGCCATCCTTGAGAGCCATGGGGAACCAGTTCGCCATGACTTTCTCGTCGCCGTTGGCCGCCTCGATGCTTAGCTCGTAGAAGTGCAGGAACTCCGCGGGGTCGGGAGTGCCGTCATAGCAAGGAGGCAGATCCGGCTTGAACTTGCCCGGTCAAGCGACGCTACGCAGCTTAGGGGTGAAGGCGCGGTAGCCTGTCATGGTCACCGGGACTCGGCACTGGTGGAGAACTTGTCCTTGATGAGGTCCGCGCACCACCTCCACAGGCAGCACGCGGTCTTGCCGTGGTGGCGCAGGGAGCGCAGGAGCGTTTTCTCGCGGCCGAGGGACTTCTTGGCAGCTTCTTTCTTCTTGCGCGGGCGCCGGGCGCGGCAGGTCGCGCCGTGGGGCCGCGCGCCTGGGCGCCAAGACTCCGTCTTGGGGAAGAGGTGGTGGAGGCGCTCCATGGGCCATGCCGCCCGCGGCTGGAGGAGGGCGAGGCAACAAGAGGGACGGCGCAGGGGAGCACCCTGCGGCGCTGACAATCTCGGCGATGCGGTCGAGCTAGTCCTCGTGGAGGTCGTCGACGGGGCGGTAGCATGGGAGCTCGCGTGCCATGCATAGAGCGGCCCGTGCGTCACGGGAGCGCGACGAGCGTGGGATGACGAACCGGCCGGGGTCAGTGATGGAGTGGCGGTGTGACAACCCACAAGTATAGGGGATCAATTGTAGCCTCTTTCGATAAGTAAGAGTGTCGAACCCAACGAAGAGCTAAAGGTAGAATAAATATTCCCTCAAGTTCTATCGACCACCGATACAACTCTACGCACGCTTAACGTTCGCTTTACCTAAAACAAGTATGAAACTAGAAGCACTTTGTAGGTGATGTTGGATAGGTTTGCAAGATAATAAAGAGAGCGTGAATAAAAAGTAGAGGCTGTTTATATGAAGACACAACTAAGTTAGTTTTAGTAGAGAGCTTTTTGTCACAAGAAAGTTATTTGTCCCTATGCAACCAATAACTAGACCGGTAATCATTATTGCAATTTTATTTGAGGGAGAGGCATAAGCTAACATACTTTCTCTACTTGGATCATATGCACTTATGATTGGAACTCTAGCAAGCGTCCGCAGCCACTAAAGATCATTAAGGTAAAACCCAACCATAGCATTAAAGTATCAAGTCCTTTTTACTCCCATATGCAAACAACCTACTTACTCGGGTATGTGCTTCTGTCACTCACGCCACCCACCATAAGCAAATCATGAACGTATTGCAACACCCTACAGTGGGGATCCCTCACGCTTGTGCGACACGGAGAGCACCATAGGATAGCACCAATAATAAAACATGCAACTCAAACCAATCACGATCATCAATTAACCCATAGGACAAAACAGATCTACTCAAACATCATAGGAGCTCGGATTCTAACCTTGTGTCAGACCCGCGGGCCAAGGAATAGGGATTTCGTTTTATCAACAACGAAGAGTGGAGTTTCTTTTTTTTCACAAAATATACCAAAAAATGATAGCCATACATCATTGGGAAATAATATATAGCGTTGAGCACCATGTTTAAGTAGAGATTACAGCGGGTAAAAGAGGGGTTACACCAATGCATAGAGGGGGGAAGAGTTGGTGATGATGGCGGTGAAGTTGTTGGTGTAGATTGCGGTGATGATGATGGCCCCGGCGGTGTTCCGACGCCACCGAAAGAGAGGGGGAGAGAGCCCCCCTTCTTATTCTTCTTCCTTGACCTTCTCCCTAGATGGGAGAAGGGTTTCCCCTCTGGTCCATGGCCTCCATGGCATGGGAGGGACGAGAGCCCCTCCGAGATTGGATCTGTCTCTCTCTGTTTCGCGTTTCAGATTCTGCCCTTTCACCATTTCTTAAATTCCGGAGATCCGTAACCACGATTGGGATGAATTTTGGACACGATCTCTATCCGGATATTAGCTTTCTTGTGGCGAAAGAAGGGCACCAACCGCCTTACGGGGTGGCCGCGAGGGCCCAGGGCGCGCCTGACCCACTGGGGCGCGCCCCCTGCCTCGTGGCCCCCTCGGGCATCGTCTCGCATCGATTTCACTTCCCAAAATTCACATATATTTCCAAAAAAATCTCCGTCTGTTTTTATCCCATTTGGACTCTGTTTGATATGGATTTTCTACGAAACAAAAAACACGCAACAAATAGGAACTAACACTGGGCACTGGATCAATATGTTAGTCCCAAAAAATAGTATAAAAAGTTGCCAAAAGTATATGAAAGTTGTATAATATTGGCGTGGAACAATCAAAAATTATAGATACGACGAAGACGTATCAGCATCCCCAAGCTTAATTCCTGCTCGTCCTCGAGTAGGTAAATGATAAAAAAGATAATTTTTTATGTGGAATGCTACCTAGCATAATCTTGATCACATAATCTAATCATGGCATGAATATTAAGACATGAGTTATTCAAAGCAATAGTCTATCATTTCACATTAAGACAATAATACTTCAAGCATACTAACCAGGCAATTATGTCCTCTCAAAATAACATAGCCAAAGAAAGCTCATCCCTACAAAAGCATATAGTTTGGCCATGCTTCATTTTTGTCACACAAAATGCTCCCATCATGCACAACCCCAATGACAAGCCAAGCAATTGGTTCATACTTTTTAACACGCTTCAGCTTTTTCAACCCTCACGCAATACATGAGCGCAAGCCATGGACATAGCACTATGGGTGGAATAGAATATGATGATGGAGGTTGTGTGGAGAAGACAAAAAAGGAGAAAGTCTCACATCGACGCGGCTAATCAACGGGCTATGGAGATGCCCATCAATTGATGTCAATGCGAGGAGTAGGGATTGCCATGCAACGGATGCACTAGAGCTATAAGTGTATGAAAGCTCAAACTAAAACTAAGTGGGTGTGCATCCAACTTGCTTGCTCATGAAGACCTCGGGCATTTGAGGAAGCCCATCATCAGAATATACAAGCCAAGTTCTATAATGAAAATTCCCACTAGTATATGAAAGTGATAACTCAAGAGACTCTCTATATAAAGAACATGGTGCTAATTTGAAGCACAAGTGTGGTAAAAGGATAGTAACATTGCCCCTTCTCTCTCATTTTTTTGTTTTCTCATTTTTTTATTTTTTTGGTGGGCTTCTTTGGCCTCTTTTTTATTTGGGCATCTTTGGCCTCTTTTATTTTGATAACCTCACATGGGACAATGTTCTAATAATGCTGATCATCACACTTTTATTTACTTACAACTCAATATTACAACTCGATGTCTAGAACAAATTATGACTCTATATGAATGCCTCCGGCGGTGTACCGGGATGGCAATGATCTAGCGTAGCAATGACATAAAAAACGGACAAGCCATGAAAACATCATGCTAGCTATCTTACGATCATGCAAAGCAATATGAGAATAAATGCTCAAGTCATGTGTATGATGATGATGGAAGTTGCATGGCAATATATCTCGGAATGGCTATGGAAATGCCATGATAGGTAGGTATGGTGGCTGTTTTGAGGAAGATATAAGGAGGTTTATGTGTGATAGAGCGTATTGTATCACGGGGTTTGGATGTACCGGCGAATTTTGCACCAACTCTCGAGGTGAGAAAGGGCAATGCACGGTACCGAAGAGGCTAGCAATGATGGAAGGGTGAGAGTGCGTATAATCCATGGACTCACATTAGTCATAAAGAACTCATATACTTATTGCAAAAGTTTATTAGCCCTTGAAGCAAAGTACTACTATGCATGCCCCTAGGGGGATAGATTGGTAGGAAAAGACCATCGCTCATCCCCGACCGCCACTCATAAGGAAAGCAATCAAAGAACACCCCATGCTTCAAATTTGTCACACAACGTTTACCATACGTGCATGCTACGGGACTTGCAAACCTCAACACAACTATTTCTCAATTTCACAATTACTCAACTAGCACGACTCTAATATCACCACGTTTATATCGCAAAACTATTGCAAGGAATCAAACATATCATATTCAGTGATCTACAAGTTTTATATATGATTTTATGACTAGCCATGTGAATGACCAATTCCTGTCATCTCTCTAAATAGATATAAGTGAAGCAAGAGAGTTTAATTCTTTCACAAAAGATATGCCCACGCTCTAACAAATATAAGTGAAGAAAAAGAGCATTCTACAAATGGCAGTTTTCTATGTGAAGAGAAACAGGCAATCCAAACTTCAAATGATATAAGTGAAGCACATGAAGCATTCTATAAAGCCATACTCAGAAGATATAAGTGAAGTGCAAAGAGCATTCTATAAATCGACCATGGACTATCTCATACCAGCATGGTGCATAAAATAAAATTGAAAACTAAATGCAAAAGACGCTCCAAGATTTGCACATATCGCATGAACGAAACGAATCGGAGAACATACTGATATTTGTTGAAGAAAGATGGGATGCCTTCCGGGGCATCCCCAAGCTTAGATGCTTGAGTCTCCTTGAATATTTACTTGGGGTGCCTTGGGCATCCCCAAGCTTGAGATCTTGCCATCCTCCTTCTCCTCACATCGAGACCTCCTCGATCTTCGAACACTTATCCACACAAAACTCAACAGAAAACTCGGTAAGATCCGTTAGTATAATAAAGAAAATCACCACTCTAATACTATTGCGAACCAATTCATATTTTGTTTTTGCACTGTAGCTACCATAATATAACTTTTCCATGGCTTAATCCACTGATAGAAATCGTTAGTTTCATCAAAACAAGCAAACAATGCATCAAAAACAGAATCTGTCTTAAACAGGACAGTCTGTAGTAATCTGAACATTCACCATACTTCTGCTACTCCAAAAATTCTGAAAAAATTAGGAAAAATAAACTTTTTTTATAGAAAGACAGTGCAAAAAGTTTCATAACCGTTTGACATTCCAGTAAAAAAAATGTAAAATCGCGCACTACATCCAAAGTTTCTGTTTTGCACCGCACAAACCAACAAGCAATGTAAACATCCTAAAGGCAAATCTTGGCACATTATTTTTATAAGAGAATGGAATTGTACAAGGGGATAATTATTTTTGTTTAAAAGTTTCTGTAATCAAGATTCACAAAGTTTCCATGAGCATGAACAAAGTTCAAGGAGCTCCCCCACTTCAACAATGCTTGTCTCTCTCACTTTCACTCTCCTTTTTGAAAAGTTTTGGGTTCCCCTCTTTATTTTTTGTTTTTAAACTATATAAAAGCACTCAACAGAAATAAATGACTCTCTAAAACTTCCGGGTTGTCTCCCTGGCATCGCTTTCTTTAAAGCCATTAAGCTAGGCATATAATGCTCAAGTAATGAATCCACCCGGATTCCAAGGTATATCAAAGCCAATTTTAATTAACAATGATTTTTGATTTAGTAGCGAGCACAAAGTAACATATATCATGCAACAACGAAGTCTAACTCTCTTCCTATGCATCGTCATGTCATAAAAGAACAATTCATGCACACATAGTAAAGGCCAATGCATAGTATAAACAGTTTCTTGCAATTTTATCATATTGGAAACATGGAGAGGCGGAGATGTAGTTCCTCTATCATAATGATTGCAAGTAGGAGCAGCAAGCACATGAATATTATATCTATCAAAATCATCATGTGTAGTAGTGAAACGCAACCCATCAATATAATCCTTAATAAGGGCAAACTTCTCCGGTATAGTGTAGTCGGGAGAATTCAAAAAGATAATAGGACTATCATGCGTGGGTGCAATAGCAAAAATTTCATGTTTAACATAAGGAACTATAGCAAGTTCATCTCCATAAGCATAATTCATATTGGCATCTTGGCCACAAGCACAGCAAGCATAATCAAAAAGGGATATTTCAAAAGAATCAAAGGGATCATAGCAATTATCATGGCATTCATCCTTTGGTAAGAACGAAGGGACATTAAATAATGTATGAGTTGAAGAGTTACTCTCATTAGAAGGTGGGCACAGGTGTCGGTGTCAAAACCGGTGGATCTCAGGTAGGGGGTCCCGAACTGTGTATCTAGGGTTGATGGTAACAGGAGACAGGGGACACGAAGTTTACCCAGGTTCGGGCCCTCTCTATGGAGGTAATACCCTACTTCCTGCTTGATTGATCTTGATGAATATGAATATTACAAGAGTTGATCTACCACGAGATCGTAATGGCTAAACCCTAGAAGTCTAGCCTATATGACTACGATATTGAGTATATCCTTTCCGGACTACACCCTCTAGTTTATATAGACACCGGGGGGTTTTAGGTTTACATAGAGTCGGTTACATAAGATGGAATCTTCATAGTTGTTCGCCAAGCTTGCCTTCCACGCCAAGGAGAGCCTTATCCGGACACGGGTACAGTCTTCGGTCTTCATATCTTCACAGCCCATCAGTCCGGCCTATATATAACAGGCCAGACGCCCGAGGACCCATTAGTAGCCCCTGAACCTGGCTTCAATGACAAGGTATCCGGTGCGTAGTGCTGTCTTCGGCATTGCAAGGCGGGTTCCTCCTTCTGAACTCCCGAATAGTCTCCAGATGAATTGATCGTGTCCAGACCTGTAACACACACCGCACACAACCGTAGAGAGAATATAATAACACACAAGTCCAATCTGCTGACAACTTTAGTAATGCGACGTCACGCCTATCCGGTCATAATTTCGAACCGTTTTTCGCCCCACGTTTCGAGACGCAGTTGTCATTGGCACGTCTTGTCAAAGTAGAGATCGTGTCCCCTTATTACGGGATTCTCATCAATATGAGCGTGGGTAACCCAACCGTGCCGTTTATACAGCCCTTGGGAGCAGGCGAATTTTAAGGCAAATGGGGGGGGGGTGGGGCGTTCGATGTTCACCGCCCTTATAAGGAGATAAGATTCCTCTTTCTTCTCCCACGCTTTCTTCCTGCCTCTCCGTTCTTGAGATCCAACGCCAAAGTCGTCATTCGCTCCCATTCAAACAAACACCCAACCATGTCCAGATCCGGAGCCGGCGGCAAGTGGATGGCCTCCTTCGTTAAGAGGAAAGATATAGAGGAGCTCCGAGAGGCTGGATACCTGTCCAAGGAGATCGTTTACCGACTTCCGTCCAAGAGACAGATCGTCCCCACCCCCGAGCCTCATGAGAGAGTGGTGTTCCTCACACATTTTGTCCGTGGGCTGGGATTCCCTCTCCACCCGTTTGTCCGAGAACTGATGTTTTATTATGGGATAGATTTCCATGATCTAGCCCGCAACTTTATCCTCAACATCTCAGCATTTATAGTCATGTGCGAGGCCTTTCTCCGCATCCCACCTCATTTCGACCTATGGCTGAAGACCTTCAATGTGAAGCCGAAGGTGGTGAGCGGTCAACAGGCAGAGTGCGGAGGAGCTATGTTGGGTAGGATGCCCAACGTCACCTGGCTCGAAGGTTCTTTCGTGGAAACGGTGAAGGGGTGGCAATCAGGGTGGTTCTACATCACCGAGCCGCGCGATACCAACTGGATGGCGGCCCCCGAATTCCGATCCGAAGCTCCGATGCGGCTCACCTCCTGGAAAGAGAAGGGCCTGACCTGGGGTCCTCCGGGCGAGCTGACAGGGCTCCAGACGTGTATCCAGAATATGATATCCATCAAGATCAAGCTTGTCAATGTTATCCAGGTTATGCTCATCCGTCGGGTCCTCCTGTGCCAATGTCGGACTTGCCATTTGTGGAAATTCGATCCGGCCAAGCACCAGACGCTGCTAGAGCTCTTCGACACAATGCATGAGGATATCTGGAAAGTGCTTTTCAAGGCCGGCGAGACGCCACCGCCTACAACCGAGGATCGTGGGCTTAGCTCAAAGCGCCAAGCCAATTCGGTAAGTTCTTTCACGCTCTCAGGGCATAATCTTTACTAGCGTATTGTGAAAAAGAAGTATAAGCTCTCCTATCAATTTTTTCCTTAGGCCTGGACCGACATAGCGAGGCGGATTAACTGCCCAGCCCCGCTACCCGAAGACAAAGAGACCCCACTCCTGACGAAGATGTTGTTCCCGATGCCTTATGAGGTGCCAGAGAAGAATACCAAGAAGGCGGCCAAGGGGACTGGGAGTGGCCTTTGTTGAAAGGATACTTCGGGCCTGTCGTCCAAAGACGAGACTGACCCTTCGGTCACTGAAGACGACGATGGGGAGGAGGAAGAAGACAACTCCCCCCCTGAGGAGGGAAGGAAGAAAAGGGTGGCCTCCATGAACCTGGAGGCGAAGGCACCCAAGAGGGGGAAGGGCTCCCTCGCGGAACTCTGCGTGGGATGTCGATAGAAGTCCGGAACGAATGCCCCGAACCAAGCCTCGGGCCGCTTCGTAAGTACCAAAGACCTTATGCTCGTACAAATGTATGGCTCTTCCCCTTTTCAATATTAATATGTTTAATTTATGCTATTGTAGTCTGGCCCGCGACAGTTCTCCGCAATCCTCGACAAGGGGCTCGCTAGACTCCAAGGAGATGGCTAGCATGTCGCCGCCACCTGCTCACTCTACCTCACCCAAAGGCGATGACAAGGTGGTGTCCCAAAGGGCCTTTCCCGACCAAGGGGAGGCTCTGAAGATCGTCAGGTTGGTGTCCAAGGATGACTCCACGACCGCCGGACACATGGGGGAAGAAGCCTCCATGGGGACTGATGGTGGGGGCGGAGTTTCATTCGTTCCTCACCCGGATATCATTCCGGAGACCTGCGCGGTTCCGGAGTCCGGCGAACGGCCTTCCCCGAAAGGAGGGGGTGTGCCTGTTCCGCTAGTGACCTCTGTTCGACCAGAGGCACCAGATGATCTGCTGGAAGCACTGCGAGGTGCTTCCATTGTAGATGAACACCGTGTCCTTATGGGTACAGTGATCAAAAAGGTTTAGTCTGCCAAAAGTAGGCTGACCGAAGCCTGCACTAGCCTGTTAACAGGCTTTGAGGTAATAATAATTGTAGAGAGAATATCACAGCGTAGACAGTAGCCCGTGATGCTCTGTTCGGTGTTCGGAAAGAAAAGCCGAACAGAGGATCAAAATATTTTTTGCAGGAGTCTAACATATGATGTCTATGTAAATAAGCAGGCATCACTGCTGGCTGCTGCCGCTCATACTGTGGAGGTCTCCGGACTGTAGCGGAGCCTGGAGCGGGCCGAGAAAGAGCTCAGCCTTATGAAGAAGCAGCTGGAGGACATCCAAGGTATGCAGTAACCTGTGCGTGTATGTTAGGAAGGATGAATACTTCGTGCTGACTAAAGTGTCATGGACTATCCTAGGGGCCACAACCGAGGTGGTGACCCTTAAGAAGGCATTAGATGAGGCCGAGGACAAAGCGGCCAAGGAACACGCTGTACGCGAAAAGCATGAGGCCCGAGTCAGCGAGGTTCAGCAAGAGCTTCAGGATGCCGTCAAGAAGTATGAGTCCCTAGAGCATGATTCTAAGACGCAGGCGTCCGAACTTGCGGAGGCCCGCCAGAGCGCACAAGAGGCTCGAGCCGAGGCCCAGAGCGCCCTTCAGGAACTCCAGGCGGCTAAGAAGATTGCGGCAGGTAAGGCTTTCATTATGCAAAGCAAGTTTGTGAAGGAAACGCTCCTTGTACTTACCCAAATTTGGTGCTCCACAGGGGCGTTTACGGATTTGCCGCGCAGCGTATCCGATGCTGCTGAATACTATGGAGCCGAGGAAGGGAGTTCGACAGAGAAGCTGTTCTGGTCTCAATATCTTTGACCTGAACATCCGGTATCCTTTAGCGACCAGCTGAAACAGTTGGTCGAGCTGCACAAGGCGGCCGAGCTGGCCATGAGGGACCTGATAGTCTGGCTATGGCCTACCGCGCTGGTACCCAGCAGTTACTTCGGGCTTGTGAAGCGGCTTGTTAGTGCCTGCCCACAGCTTGAAGTCGTAAAGAGGCCGGTCTGTATTGAAAGTGCCCAGATGGCCTTTACTTGCTGCAAGATGTGGTGGGCGAAGATGGACGCCGTCGAGCTGACCAACGGGCCGCCGAAGGGCAAGGAGCATCATACACCCGAGTGCTATTTTGTGGATGTCTTAGAGGGGTCTCGTATTGTAGCCATGTAGTGCGGGCAGGACATTATTTTCAAGTGAATACACTTGTATTATTGTCTTGCATGATGACATCAAATCCGCTTTGTAATATAATTTATGTTTTGATTGTGTCCTCCTATGCGGCCGTGTTGTATGAAATCTGAGGGTTGGCCAGTCGTCGGCTTCTGCCCTCATGTAGTTAGTACGGAGGTGTTCGGGATGGTATCTAAACAATCTTGATCCAATTGTATGGTCCTTGAAGGAGTTGGTTAGCGCAACGAACCAGGCAATTAGACTATACGGCTTGAACGCCCTCACTTAGCCATAGGAGTTTATAATAAAACATAGGCGCAACCCCTGGTATACGAACTAGAGTGCTGTGAGTGTCTGATCGGGAAGTACTGATCCTTCACGAGATGCGGAAAAATCTCCAACGATTTGAGACCTCCGAACAGCTGACCGGCTCTCGCCACATCATGATAGTCAGTTTTCGGCTTTCTCTACTGAGGTGCTCATCCGGTTTAGACTAGGGCACAATCGCAGTAGTTCTCCCTTTACTACCCTAGCCGATGTAGCAGAACGTAGGGTAGCAAGCACAGGAGCCGGGCAACCCAACTATTGACCAAAGACATGATTCAGAGCCAATCCATATAATGCTAAATTCGGGGTGCCGAACTATACTTATAAGAAGTGTTCAGACTTTTGTTGCCGTAATGTGGGGTGCTATAAAGCCCCTGGCAAACATCAAAATGTACCGAAGTGTACGGGTGCTACCTGATGGGGTTATCCACAGGGAAACTGAAAAAAAGGAAAAGAGAGAAAGAAAACACAAAAGATGTAAAGGTAAAAACCCGAGGTCCTACAGCTGCAGCTACGAACTGTTTTCATTGTAATGTAATTAGTACCTCAAGGCGCATTGATACAAGTAGTGCAATAAGCAACAGGCTATTTAACATGCCAAAACCAGGGGAGAGCTGCATGTGGGTCCTGGAAAACAGGTAGAGTTATCGTTAACGGAATCACTTAAAAAGTCCCCGTATGTCTGCGCTCCTCGCCATCTTGGTGTATTTATCCTTCAAGAGGACCGATAACTAGACCACCCGATGGGGCCTGTAGGATTAAAACCTGAAAGAAAACAAGCAAAAGTGAAAGTATGTGTGTATCCGATGTCGGTTGAGCCGTTCCCTGGATCACAAGCTACTATGCCTCCGTCGATGCCCAAGGAATTTTGAGTGCGTAGTTATGTATGCGCGTCACACATGCCACCGCTTGATTGGGACTGAGACGGAGGCCGGATTGCTAGTCGAGCTCCTGACGAGCCGAGCTCTCCTGCTGCAGAGTAGTTCGGACCTTCTTAAGGGTGTCCGAGGGCTCGGCAGCCGACTGAAGGTTCTTCTTGAGAAGGGCGCTTTGTACTTCTGCTGCTAGGGCAGCTGTGTGCTCTTCTGTACGGAGAGAGCGTTACGTATTGCCATTGACTGTTATGACACCGCGTGGGCCGGGCATCTTAAGCTTGAGATAAGCATAGTGTGGTACTGTGTTGAATCGAGCAAACGTAGTTCGTCCGAGCAGTGCATGATAGCCGTGCGGAATGGGATGATATCGAAGACTAACTCCTCGCTTCGGAAGTTGTCCGGAGATCCGAAGACAACCTCTAATGTGATTGAGCCTGTTCAATGGGCCTCTACGCCTGGAATGACTCCTTTAAAGGTGGTCTTTGTAGGCCTGATCCTTGATGGGTAATGCCCATTTTTCGCATTGTATCCTGATAGAGCAGATTGAGGCTACTACCGCCATCCATAAGGACATGAGTCAGGTGGAACCCATCAATTATTGGGTCTAAGACCAGTGCGGCTGAGCCTCCGTGACGGATACTGGTCGGGCGATCCCGGCGATCAAAAGTGATCGGGCATGACGACCATGGATTGAATTTTGGGGCGACTGGCTCTATCGCGTAGACGTCCCTGAGCTCACGCTTGCGCTCCCTCCTGGGGATGTGGGTAGCATATATCATGTTCACCATTTTGACCTGAGGGGGAAACTTCTTCTGTCCCCCTGTGTTCAGTTGCCATGGCTCTTCGTCATCGTCCTCGCTTTGTGATCCCTTTTCCCTATTCTTGATGTTTAATTCGCTGGACTGTTTGAAAACCCAGCACTCTCTATTTGTATGATTAGGAGGCTTGTTGGGGGTGACATGAATCTGGCATGGACGATGAAGTATGCGGTCCAAGCTGGATGGGCCCGAATTGTTCTTTTGGAACGGCTTCTTCTGCTGCCCGTACTTAGAGCCACTGAATCCGGCGTTGACCGCCGTATCCTCGGTGTTGTCATTGTTATTTTGGCGCTTGTATATATTGCGCCAAGACTTGTCTTTGTTGCTTTTAACTTAAGGGGTGCCGGCGTTGCTTGCATTGTTTTTGCTATGGGCCAACCAACTGTCTCACCCGCACAAAAGCGGGCCATGAGTGCCGTGAGGGATGCCATGGATTTTGGCTTTTCTTGGCCGAGGTGGCGAGCGAGCCATTCGTCGCGGATGCTATGCTTAAAAGCTGCTAGAGCTTCGGCGTCCGTACACTCGACAATTTGGTTCTTTTTAGTTAAGAACCTTGTCCAGAATTTCCTGGCAGACTCTCCGGGCTGTTGAACTATATGGCTTAAGTCATGAGCATCCGGAGGTCGAACATATGTACCTTGGAAGTTATCGAGGAAAGCCTCCTCCAAGTCCTCCCAGCTACCAATGGAATTTTCAGGCAGACTGTTTAGCCAATGCCGAGCTGGCCCTTTGAGTTTTAGAGGGAGGTATTTTATGGCGTGGAGGTCATCTCCGCGGGCCATATGGATGTGGAGAATGAAATCCTCGATCCACACCACAGGGTCCGTGGTTCCATCGTATGATTATATGTTTACGGGCTTGAATCCTTCGAGGAATTCATGATCCAGGACCTCATCAGTGAAGCAATGAGGATGTGCGGGGCCTCTATATCGGGTCGTATCATGACGCAGCTTTGATAGAGTCCGTCTGCGGTGTTCGGCTCCCGTATGACTGGGTTTGTCTCGTCCGAATAGGTGGCCGTGGTCACGTGTCGAGGCGCGTCCTCGCGATCCATAGATTGATATTGTATGTCCTGCTTTATTGTTTAGGTTCTGCCGGAGGTCATATGTATGGCCGTGGGCTAATTTACCTCTGCCTGAGTGATGAGGCGGGGCAGGCTGGTGTTCGGCTTGAGTTGCCGTTTTGTCCCGACCACGTGGTGGTCGGTCGGCCATATTGTGCGATGGTGGTATGTACTCCGGTGCCTCCTCGTCAAACTGAGGTAGCAATTTGTGCTTTGGGTTGCTTTTGGTTGGGCGCTTGAGGCCGTATTTTTCGGCTGCTAGGACATCCGTCCATTTATCATTGAGCAGATCTTGGTCAGCTTGAAGCTGCTGCTGCTTCTTTTTCAGGCTCCTTACCGTGGCTATTAGCTGGCGCTTGAAGCGCTCCTGCTCAAGAGGTTCCTCGGGCACGACGAAATCTTCCGTGCCGAGGCTCAACTCATCTTCAGAGAGCGGGAGGTAATTATCGTCCTCCGAATCTTCATGCGTGGCCTATTTAATAGGGCTAACCTGCTCATTTTCCAGTTCATCTTGTTTGTTTGCTTTATCGACGGGGCCTTCGTTGTCTTCCGCACCTTCCGGAGTGTCATCTTCTCCTGTGCCGGTGTTGCTGTGTTTACTGCAGCATGACTTAGAGCGGTGCCGCTAACACCGGCGCTTGGACTATATTTCAGAAGGTTTATCCTCAACCGGGTCTTCCTTATCGTCGCCTATGTTCTCCTTTGGTGCATCCACCATGTAGACGTCATACGAGGAAGTGGCCGTCCAGCGTCCGGTGAACAACGGGTTCTGGGCCTCTTCTTCTTCGGCATCGTCGTCCATACCGTCGATGTCCTCGGAGTCGTAATCAAGTTCGTCGGTCAAATCCTCGATCGTGGCTATAAAGTGGGTGGCGGGTGGGAAGTAAAATTCTCCATCGTCAGCCCCTAGTTAGAGCCGGATATAGTTCGGCTAAGAGTCCTCAGTTTTTTTAATGAGTTTAGCACATCGCCCAGAGATGAGTGCTGGAAGATGTATGCGGCGCTGAATTTAAAGATTGATAAATGATCAAGCTCGGCGTCCACGGGCTCGCGCGGTTCGGAACCTATGGCCGGAGACGAGTCCGGCATTCCGGTGGCATAGGCATTGTGTGAGACCAGGTCCATGTGCGGCTCCAACGCCATGGAGTCTGCGGCCTCTAAGGTGGGGTTAATCCTCCCGTCTTTGGATGGCGCGGCCTGCCCCAGCTCTAGGGCCAGAGCGGTTACAGGAGCGATCTCCTGGATGCGGCCCGATTATAGATTTAGGTCATGATCATCGGGGTGACCGGGAGCGGCCACCGCGGTATCGAATCCAGTGAAGATCAAGTCCCCACGGATGTCCGCGACGTAGTTCAAGCTCCTGAATATGACCTAATGGCCAGGGGCGTAGCTTTCGATCTACTCCAGATGGCCAAATGAGTTGGCCCGAGTGCGAAGCCGCCGAACACGAAGATCTGTCCGGGGAGGAAAGTTTCTCCGCAGACAGCGTCATTATTGACGATTGAAGGGGCCATCAACCCTTTCAGCGACAACACAGAGGAACTCCCAATGAAAGCACCAATGTCGGTGTCAAAATCGGCGGATCTCGGGTAGGGGGTCCCGAACTATGCGTCTAGGGTTGATGGTAACAGGAGACAGGGGACATGAAGTTTACCCAGGTTCAGGCCCTCTCTATGGAGGTAATACCCTACTTCCTTCTTGATTGATCTTGATGGATATGAGTATTATAAGAGTTGATCTACCACGAGATCATAATGGATAAACCCTAGAAGTCTAGCCTGTATGACTATGATATTGAGTATATCCTTTCCGGACTACACCCTTTGGTTTATATAGATACCAGGGGGGTCTAGGTTTACATAGAGTCGGTTGCATAAGATGGAATCTTCATAGTTGTTCGCCAAGCTTGCCTTCCACGCCAAGGAGAGCCTTATCCGGACATGGGTACAGTCTTCGGTCTTCATATCTTCACAGCCCATCAGTCCAGCCCATAGATAACAGGCCAGACGCCCGAGGACCCCTTAGTCCAGGACTCCCTCAACGGGTAGCTAATCCGCTCTTCCTCCTTTTGTTCTTCGCTCTCCTCATCATCTTTTTAATCCAGTGAGCTCACAGTTTCATCAATTTCTTCTTCCATAGACTCCTGCAAAATATTAGTCTCTTCTTGGACAGCGGAGGAGTCCTCAATATATGGTTCAACATGGGCATTAGAAGCATAATTATCATAACAATATTTAAGTATGGAAATATTTTCAGATTTGTAAAGAGTAGCATCATACGTTTCAATCAAGCAAGCAATTTCATAAGCACCCTTAAAAGCAACAAATTCTTCAATTTGTTGAACATCACAGTAATTATAAACACCCTTAGCATACGAAGATACGATTCCATTATCACTAAACTCACATTGGAAGGGAAGGTGTTTCTTAGGGTTTTCAGAACAACAAGTAACATCATATATTTCACATAAATTCCAAGCATAGCACTGCAAACGATGAATTTGATCCAGTAAAAGTTTCCCTTTTTTAGATATGCAATGTCGCACATAACAAGCATGCTCATCTAGAGATTTTCCCTAAACTAAGCTAGTTGGGGTTTCAGCACGAGCACAAAGGGATCGAAGATGATCCAAGTAAAAAGCTTCAGGAGTGTGATAGATTTTGAGTGGTTCTTCAACCATTGGTGTAGTAGGTACAACTAATTTTTTCGGTAGTTCGTGTTCCATATCCATAACTAAAGATAGAGAACAAGTTAGAACAACAAATAAAAATTACTTAGTGATAAAGCAAACAAGCACACACGAGAATATTCACCCCACGCTATAACTCCCCGACAACGGTGCCAGAAAAAGGTCTTGATAACCCACACGTATAGGGGATCAATTGTAGCCTCTTTCGATAAGTAAGAGTGTCGAACCCAACGAGGAGCTAAAGGTAGAACAAATATTCCCTCAAGTTCTATCGACCACCGATACAACTCTACGCACGCTTAACGTTCGCTTTACCTAAAAAAAGTATGAAACTAGAAGCACTTTGTAGGTGATGTTGGATAGGTTTGCAAGATAATAAAGAGCGCATAAATAAAAATTAGGGACTGTTTAGATGAAAACACAACTAAGCTAGTTTTAGTAGAGAGCTTTTTGTCACAAGAAAGTTATTTGTCCCTAGGCAATCGATAACTAGACCGGTAATCATTATTGCAATTTTATTTGAGGGAGAGGCATAAGCTAACATACTTTCTCTACTTGGATCATATGCACTTATAATTGGAACTCTAGCAAGAGTCCGCAACTACTAAATATCATTAAGGTAAAACCCAACCATAGCATTAAATTATCAAGTCCTCTTTACTCCCATATGCAAACAACCTACTTACTCGGGTATGTGCTTCTATCACTCACGCCACCCACCATAAGCAAATCATGAACGTATTGCAACACACTACAGCGGGGATCCCTCACGGTTGCGCGACACGGAGAGCACCAATAATAAAACATGCAACTCAAACCAATCACGATCATCAATTAACCCATAGGACAAAACGGATCTACTCAAACATCATAGGATAGCCATACATCATTGGGAAATAATATATAGCGTTGAGGACCATGTTTAAGTAGAGATTTGTAACACCCACGATGGGACTATATCTCCCACGTGTCGGAGCACGACTTAGAGGCATAACCGCACTGTAGGCATGTCGCAAGAGGGGTAATCTTTACACATCCCAAGTACTGAAAAAGAAAGAGATACAGAGTTGGCTTACAATCGCCACTTCACACCATACATAAATATAGCATTACATCATCTAGATACAATCAAGGTCCGACTACGGAACCAAAATAAAAGAAGACCACCCCTAATGCAAAAGATCCCCGATCGCCTCAACTGGGCTCCACTACTGATCAACTGGAACGAAACAACGCAACAAACACGATCTTCATCTAGCTCCTCCTTGAGCTCGGTTGCGTCACCTGTACGGGTATCAACGACACCTGCAACTGGTTTTGGAAGTAAACTATGAGTCACGGGGACTCAGCAATCTCACACCCTCGCGATCAAGACTATTTAAGCTTATAGGTAGTGAAAAGGGTAGTGAGGTGGAGCTGCAGCAAGCACTAGCATACATGGTGGCTAACTTACGCAAATGAGAGCAAGAAGAGGAGGCAAAGCACGGTCGTGAACTAGAAGTGATCAAGAAGTGATCCTAAAACTACTTACGTTCAAGCATAACTCCAACTCCGTGTTCACTTCCCAGACCCCGCCGAGAAGAGACCATCACGGCTACACACGCGGTTGATGCATTTTAATTAAGTTAAGAGTCAAGTTCTCTACAACCGGACATTAACAAATTCCCATCTGCCCATAACTGAGGGCACGGCTTTCGAAAGTTCAAACCCTGCAGGGGTGTCCCAACTTAGCCCATCACAAGCTCTCACGGTCAACGAAGGATATTCCTTCTCCCAGGAAGACCCGATCAGATTCGGAATCCCGGTTACAAGACATTTCGACAATGGTAAAATAAGACCAGCAAAGCCGCCCGAATGTGCCGACAAATCCCGATAGGAGCTGCACATATCTCAGGGCACACCGGATGAGCAGTCCGTACAACTAAAACCAACCCTCAAGTTTCCCCGAGGTGGCGCTGCAAGGGGCTCTAGTTTGGACCAACACTCAGAGGAGCACTAGCCCGGGGGGGGGGGGTTAAAATAAAGATGACCCTCGGGAGTGCGACTCCCAAGGGAAAAGTAGGTGGTGGTGAGGCAAATGGTAAAACCAAGGTTGGGCCTTGCTGGAGGAGTTTTATTCAAAGTGAACTGTCGAGGGGTTCCCATTATAACCCAACCGCGTAAGTAATGTAAAATCAAGGAACATAACACCGGTATGACGGAAACTAGGGCGGCAAGAGTGGAACAAAACACCAGGCATAAGGCCGAGCCTTCCACCCTTTACCAAGCATATAGATGCATTAATTAACATAAAAGATATTGTGATATCCCAACAAAATCCATGTCCCGAACATGGAACAAACTTCATCTTCACCTGCAACTAACAACGCTATAAGAGGGGCTGAGCAAAGCGGTAACATAGCCAAATAACGGTTTTCTAGGACAAGGTGGGTTAGAGGCTTGACATGGCAATCTGGGAGGCATGATATAGCAAGTGGTAGGTATCGTGGCATAGCAATAGAGCGAGCAACTAGCAAGCAAAGATACAAGTGATTTCGAGGGTATGGTCATCTTGCCTGAGATCCCGCAAGGAAGAAGAACGAGTCCATGAAGAAGACAAACAGACAAAGTCGAACGAATCTTCACAAACGCGACGTTATCGGAACTAACCCGAAGAAGCAACACCAGAAAGAAGCAAACAACATAGTAAACAACCATCACATAACATGGCATGATGCGCAAACAATTATGATGCATGTACGGTTTAATGATACATGGCATGGCAAAGTGCACAAACAATCCTACAAATTAAGTGGAGCTCAATATGAAACTCCGTTGCGTATTGACGGAACACCACATCAATTATTTAGTTCACTCTCGGTTAGGTACTCAACAATATTAAATGTTGGTTAACATGGCAAGAGGTGAAGCATAACAAAACTATACCATTTAAACAATTTAAATGGGGCCGGATATAACAAACAACATATCCGGTAAATCCCCATATGCATTAGCAATTTAATGCAACAACAATTTTAAACATTTTAAATGTTGTTATCATGATGCGGATGACATGTTCAAGTTGGATGCAATTTTTATGAAAATGTTGACATGATAAGATATGAAGCATTTGTCATCGTGGCGGAAACGAAAGGGGTGCCACGGCAACGACAACGAAAATGGTGCCACGGCAACATTCCGGTTTCGGTAACTCGATTGAGGTGCCGGTGCAAAAGGAAGTGTGATGGGAGCGGGTCATGCAAGGATGGTGGGGTGCTCCCGGATACCGGGTTCCCACGGTTAGACGACAGTGTCAAACGAGGGAACAACTAACGTTCACGGGCGGATTAGAACAACCAACATGCATCTCATACAACTCATGCATACGGTCCACGGGCGGTCGTCTCGGGGTTATACCTTCGAAGCGTGCATTTCCGGACGATTCCGGTTCGATGTTAGCGGAAGTAGTGGTTCCCGGTTTGGAGGGGAACTTGGCGAATCCGAGTCCTTCGGGGTTCGACGATAGTGGTTCACGTTCTTAGATGCACAAGTATCCGTAGATGTTCAGGGTCACGCGAGGAACTTGACATCCAGGAGTCTTCGAGGGTCGACGATAGTGGAGCATACGTTCTTGTAGATGTTCGGGGTCGTCGTTCTCGTGGTACTTGGCAATAGTAGTGGTACAAGGGTTGTAGCCGGCCTTGTCGGTTCATCGTGTAGTCGTAAACGTTCCATAGATGTTCATGTCATCGTAGTCGTTCGAATCTTGGAGCGATGGTAGTCGTTCACTTGACAGTCTTGACGGATTCGAAAGGGTACTTGGCGGTCTGTCGTTGTACTTGGCGATGTTCCCTGTTCAGTGGTCATTGGACTTGGCGTCCCGGCCTGTAGTCGTTCGGGCATCGTGGAAGAACTTGACGCTCACGGGGTCTCGGTCTCGACAAGAGAAGGCAGTGGGGCAACGTCCTTGACAGACGTAGCTGGTGCAGGGGAACCATGGCGAGGCCGAAGGTGGGGTCTCGAGCAGGAGGGAGGCGTGACCATGGCGGGGCTTGAGCTCCTGGCGTCAGGGCTGACACAGATGAGAGGGAGGACGCTGTGGAGAAGTGCTAGGCCTCGACTGCTCATGGAGGACGGCTCGGCTCACCGGCGACGAGGAGAAACAGGGGCGCCGGACCGCTGGGAGCATAGCGGCAGTGGTCATGGCACCCGGTGAAGGAGGCCGAGGCGCGCAGAAGGCTTCGGAGGGGCGAGCGGAGCTTAGAGCGCGGGACGGCGGCCTGGGTGACTGCGGGCATGCTCTCGCGGTCTCGGTCGCTAGTAGCAGAGGTGCAAGGTGAGCGGCGGCCTCGTGCTGGTCGCGGACATCAGCGTGCAGAAGAGCAGCAGCCGCAGGGCACGGTTGCGGTGGTGTGGCGGCACAGCAGCAGGTCGGGGGTGGCACTGGGAGGACGGCGTTGTCGAGGGAGTCGAGGGAGTGAGGGAGAGGGGTGGCGCCAGAGGAGGACGAAGGGGAGAGATGGGGATCGGGAGATGGCGTTCTGGCGGCGCGAGGGGAGACAAGGGAGAGTGGGGGTCGAGGGAAGGAGACACTAGGGTTACGTGGGGTGCGGCTGGGCCTTATAGATGGATGGGCCGGCCTAGGTTTAGAGGGGTCGACTGGGTCGACGCGGGAGGCCCAGTTGGGCTGGACTGGTGGGATGTAACGCCCCGAGACCGTTGCGCCTAGTGTCTTCCAGTTATTCGCTATTGTTGCCTTGTCTTTTGTTTGCGTGTCATGCATTTCATATCATGTCATTATTTGCATCGCATTTGCATACATGTTTGTGTCATGCATCCGAGCTTTTTCCCCGTTGTCCGTTTTGCAATCCGGCGCTCCTATGTCCTCCGGTGTCCTCTTTTGCCTCTTTTCGTGTGCGGGTGTTAAACATTTTCGGATTGGACCGAGGCTTGCTAAGCGGCCTTGGTTTACTACCGGTAGACCGCCTGTCAAGTTTCGTGCCGTTTGGACTTCGTTTGATACTCCAACGGTTAACCGAGGGACCGTAAAGGCCTTGTGTGTGTTATAGCCCAACACCTCTCCAAAGTTGCCCAAAACCAATCTAAACCCCCTCCATCGTCTCGGTCGTTCGATCACGATCGCGTGGCCGAAAACCGTGCTCAATTTGGAGCCTCCTAACTCCTTCTATGTATAAATAGGTCCTCCCATTCCAAATCCCGGATCTTTTCCTCCCCTAACCCTAAAATTCGCCCCTCCACTGCCGGACATGTCCACTGCTTGCCGGACATCCCGCGCCGCCGTCCCGCGCCAGTGAGAGGGCGCCATGTGGCCCGCCGCCGTCCTCTCCGCCGCTGGCCCGGGCAGCCCGAATCAGGCCCCCGAGGCCCATTCGCGCCGCCAGGTCGCCCTGCCGCCTGGGTCGTCTCCTCCCGCGCCGCCTCCGCTGCCCGGCGCGCCGCCCGCCTCCGGCCGCCGTGCGCCAGCTCGCCGGCTGCCACTAGCATGCCGCCGTGCCGCCTCGCGCCCGCGCCGGAGCCGCAGTCCTCGCCACGCCTCGTCGCCGCCTTCGTCAACTCCAGACACCGGCGAGATCTCCGTCGCCGGATCCGGCAAGCCCTTTTCCTCTCCGGCCGTCTACAGTACTCTGGAGAGCTCCCCGGCGATCTTCGATCCGCGTGCACGAACCCTAGATCCAGATCTGGGAGTTTGACCACGTTTTTCTCCTAAGTCCCAGTAATTTTTAGCATACTTCATCGCATCATAACTCATCATCCGTAGCTCCGTTTTAGGCGTGTAGCATATCAAATTATTCGTCTCCATGTGTTTTTCATTTCATTCCATTGCACCATGCTTGTTTGAGTTCATCTTGATGCCCTAAATGCTGTTGCAAGAGTGCTATATAATGTTAGTTTCAGATTCTTATCAGAATATGGACATTTGTCATTTTTGCCATGATTAATGTGTGCCTCCTATGAACTTGAGCCCTACATGTGTTTTGGGCTATGCCATGCCATCTTTACAGGGGTGTATGCCATGTGTTTTTGTGATCAATGTGGTGACTAACACAAGCATGCAAAGTAGCTCTCGTGATGTTGCTGATTTCAGGGACTTAGAATTCTTCTAAGTCATTTCTCTGATGTTATTTGTATGCCATGTATTCTTGTTGCTATAGAGTGATCCATGCCTCTTTGGAGCATGTTCAGTAAGGATGATTTTGAGATATTGTTATGCTCTATCCATCCATGTCTTTGTTTGCAATTATGGAGTACCCTATCATGAGTCAATCTTGCTCTACTTTTCCTACAAAAATGTTCCTGGCCCAATTTTGCCGGGGTTGTTGTAGTTGATCCATGCATGCTATGAGATTGTTCTTGCCATGGTTAGCTACTTCATCATGTCTTCTTGCTAGGTGTATGCTTAGTTTGTCATGCAATGCCTTGTGGTGAGTGCATCGAGCTCACAAACATGCCTTCGTAATTCTGTTTATGCCATGTCCAGTTTTCTGCTAAGTCTGAATCTGTTAAGGAAACTTGCTATGTTTACATGGGTGCCATCATATCTTCTGATCCTTTTTGGCTTATGGTCAGTAAGGTACTTTTGTTATATGCTTTGACTAGTTTCATGCCATGCCTTGTATTGCTATGATATGATCCTGTAGCTTGTTGTTAACTTGCTCTAAACATTGCTTCCTGATGTTAAATCATGACATGTTATTTTCACAAAGTTTGAGATCCTGATATCTTTTGCACTTTTGCCATGCTTGTTTGAACCTGCTATTGTGTGATTTAGCCGTAGCTCAGTGTTCATCTTTTGTGAAGCATCTTGATTATATCACTGCCATGTGCTTTGTTGCTATGTTGGAGTGCAGTAGCTTAGTTTCTTGTTGCATTCTGGATGGCATCGTGCTGTTAATCACAGTTTAGTGCCATTATTGTTTTGCTTGCCATTTGCAAACCGTGCATCCGATTCCGGTGATCTTTATATCAATTTTGCCCGAAATCAACTCTTCTTTCCAGCGGCACTCTTGGTTTGCCAAGTTGAGGCCTGGTTCAATCTTTTCCTTCCGGAGCATGCATATGCATTGCATATGACATCCCGCATATCATGCCATGTTTTGCATCATGTTGCTTGCGCATTGCACCGTGGTTGATTGTGTCTCCCTTTGCTTGTGTTCTTGCTTTAGGTAGAGCCGTGAGATGAGTACGTGATCGAGGACCCGTTGAGTACGTTTTCGAGGATCAAGCTTTCGTCTTCTCGGAGATCTTTGCAGGCAAGATGACCCTACCCTCGAAATCACTTCTATCTTTGCTTGCTAGTTGCTCGCTCTATTGCTATGCCTATGCTGCGATACCTGCCACTTGCTATATCATGCCTCCCATATTGCTAAGCCAAGCCTCTAACCCACCTTGTCCTAGCAAACCGTTGTTTGGCTATGTTATCGCTTTGCTCAGCCCCTCTTATAGAGTTGCTAGTTGAAGGTGAAGATTGGAGTTTGTTCCTTGTTGGAACATGGATATTTGTTGGGATATCACAATATCTGTTATTTAATTAATGCATCTATATACTTGGTAAAGGGTGGAAGGCTCGGCCTTATGCCTGGTGTTTTGTTCCACTATTGCCGCCCTAGTTTCCGTCATACCGGTGTTATGTTCCTTGATTTTGCGTTCCTTACGTGGTTGGGTTATAATGGGAACGCCTTGACAGTTTGCCTTGAATAAAACTCCTCCAGCAAGGCCCAACCTTGGTTTTACCATTTGCCACCTAGCCTTTTCTTTTCCCTTGGGTTTCCGGAGCCCGAGGGTCATCTTTATTTTAACCCCCCGGGCCAGTGCTCCTCTGAGTGTTGGTCCAACTGTCAGCCGTCGGTGGCCACCATGGGCAACTCTGGGTTGGCCTACCGGAAGTTTGGACAATCCGGTGTGCCCTGAGAACGAGATATGTGTAGCTCCTATCGGGATTTGTCGGCACATCCGGGTGGTTTTGCTGGTTTAGTTTTAACATTGTCGAGATGTCTTGTAACCGGGATTCTGAGTCTGATCGGGTTGTCTTGGGAGAAGGAATATCCTTCGTTGACCATCAGAGCTTGTGATGGGCTAAGTTGGGACACCCCTGCAGGGTTATGAACTTTCGAAAGCCGTGCCCGCGGTTATGGGAAGATGGGAATTTGTTAATGTCCGGTTGTAGAGAACTTGTCACTTAACTTAATTAAAAGGCATCAACCGCGTGTGTAGCCGTGATGGTCTCTTGCGACATGGGATGTGTAAAGATTACCCCTCTTGCAACATGCCTACAATGCGGTTATGCCTCTAAGTCGTGCTCCGACACGTGGGAGATATAGCCGCATCGTGGGTGTTACAAGTTGGTATCAGAGCCTTCCCCGACTTAGGAGTCCCCTGCTTGATCGAATCGTTGGCGTTGTTGAGTCTAGAAATTTTTTTTTGAGTCTTTTAGGATGATATATATCGGAGAGTAGGATTCTTTTTACTCCTCAGTCCCTTCGTCGCTCTGGTGAGGCATCCTGACGTAGAGTTTTGACTCTTCTCTTCTCAAATTTCACTAAATTTGTTTTAGGGTCACGCGGGTATCTTGGAATCGTTCCGATGGTTTTGTGACGAGAACATTGTTCTTGGTGCCTCCTGATATTTAGGGTTGTGGCAGTGTCTCGGGGAGTTGAGCTTCGAGGTGTTGTTGTCACAATTTTGTCGTTGCAGTTCTGGAATACCCGAGTTTCGCCGACATCGAAAATATCTTTATGCAGTTGTTGGTGAGATAACCTCAACGCCACCCAGTACTGGGGCGGGAGTTCGGGAGTATTGCCATAACTCGTATAGCGGATGATTTTCGAAGGTTGAGGTAAACGATTTCCGAAGTTTTCTTGGTTATGTGTTGAAGGATGGATACAGCTGGATGTAGGATTTGCTAGTTTTGGGTGAGATATTATGCTTCCCCTGTATCCCCAACACCTGATTGCATAACCGGAAAGTTTCGGGAGTTTATAAGTGGGAATTCAAGTAGCTCCTAGGATATCTTTCTAACAGATGTATGATATGAAATTGGGGTTCGACGTCTAGTGGTCCACCTATCCACGGTTGGTTTTACAGTGGTCTCGTTGTGTCTTAAAGAGTCCTTGGCTATGCTAACTCGGGGACGCTTCGTATGTCATGTGCACTGCCTTGTACATGATGGTGCTATATGATCGAGCCCGTGTGGGCCCCACCACGAAAACTTTGGACGAAATCTCTATCATATGTTTGTTCTGGCTTATTCTGCAAGCTAATCCTTTGTTTTTGTTTTCAGTTGTGGTATTCGAGTTGCTTCAAAGTCAAATGTTGATTACATACCTTGCCTAAGTGGTGTTCTCATATTTCTATGTGAATACTAATCCTTCTTGATCATCGAGGTTGTCATGTCAATTCTTTCCAACTAGCGTGTTTCTCGTCAAGTGGATCCGATCATTTTCAACATCCGCAAGATCAACTCAAAGTCTTCTCAACGTTTTTTTGTTTTATTCGTCCCAAGTTGTCTTTGTTTTCCCGCCCTCCTATCCTTGTTTCTTCAAGGACTTAGATTTCTTTATCAAGTATCCATCTTATGGATGTGAAGTTTCTTTGTTCTTTCTGTCAATGTTTTTATCCAGTGATTCTCAGGAAGATTCTAATGGAGCTTCAAGTTCGTCACTCTTCACTCATTTTCTTCTCCGGTGGATCCAATTCCAGCCTTGTTGATCATATCCTTTCATCGTTTAAATGCTTTCTCATGACCGGTGCACCTCATAATCACCCACTCTTGCTATTCTATTATTCCGGAGTGCTGAAGATATCTCAGAAGGCTCGTCTTGTCATTCAAGATCCGTTCAACCTATTTCGAGGTTGTTATCTCATTCAGGCCATTTAACTCAACCAGTGCAATCTCCTTTTCCAGCAATCGTTCAACGGTGTTTTCTTTTGAGTGGGCCCTAACCCACAGGTCTTTTCCCAGGATCTTACCTGACTCTTCTTATTCTCCCGGAATTATTCTACAAATCTTCTAAAGTTTGACGTAAGAATAATTTACCATCAGTCGTATGTCTTTCTCCAAGATCTTTCAAAATTCTTTCATCGTTGGCTCAACCTCTTCGCTTTTGATTCTCCCGGAGTGTCTAAACAATTCTCAGTGGTGGTTTTCGTCATCATTCTCAACATTTGAAGACCGAAGAAGAGTTTTTCCTCGAAATCTTATCCGTTCTCTCAAAGACGCGAAGTTCAAGATGGATGCCATCCTCTCATAATTGTTTTCGATTGTGAGAATTCTTTTCACCCATCCGGAGCAATTCGGGAGTTTTTTTTCAGTTTGATTCTCCAGAGCACATCATCTCAGAAGTATTCATTCTCAGCTTTCAGCTCTCTTTCTCCAAATCTTACCGGTGCATCATTCAAATATTCTCTAATAAGTCCGCGATCTATTCGTCCTCATGTATCTAAATCCCAACAAGTATCTTCATTCCTTTTTCCAATTCTTCCCAATGAATTGCGCGTGTGCTACGTTCATTTTAATTCTTACGGTGGTTCATTCAAGATTCCTTTTCTCTTGGTATCATATCGATTCATCCATTCTTTCCAATCCTACCGGTGGTTGGTTGAAGTCTTTCTCAAGTTGCGCTATATCTATCTTAATCCTTTCTACGAGAGTAAGTAGTATGACAAATCCATTGTTTGTCATCAATTTAATTGGTGAAGGATGAGCATAATATAATTCTTATTCTTGTTTCGTCGAGTAAGTTCATTTCTTGCTTTCCGGAGTGGTTCGTCATATCACATTCTCAGTTCAAGATGCTTTATCTTTCTTTCCCAGAGTTCCAAGCTCTCACAATTATATCACCACAGAGATTCATCTAAATCATCGCAAGGCTTCACCTTGTGTTTTCAATTTCTCTTTCCTTTCATTTGATCATCCTTTTGTTACCGGAGTTCTTCATGGAGGCTCTACATGATGGTTCATAAAGGATTTAATTCCTTCTTAAACTGTTCATCAAGATTCTTTTCTAAGGAGCTCAAGTATTCTTCATCTTGCATTCCGAAGTGCTATTCTTTCTATCTTATCTTTTGAGATGGTGTTATGTCAGTGTTGATAATTTTCCTTCGTGTTTCATGATTCACAAGTTTCAAGAGTGACATATCTAAATCCATCATTTTCTCTTCGCACAAGACATCTTTTCAAACCATCAATTTCTTCATTGGAGTTATCTTGGGTTATATTTCACCTAAAGCTTTCCCTAAGGATTGTTGCTATTTATCGTGCTTATAAATGATCCAAGTTCTTCATTTATACTCCCGGTGAAATAAGTTTCTCATCTCCTTGTTGATATCAATCCAATCTATTGTTTCGTTAGTGGCAAAATTTCACCTCATAATTTTGGGATGTTTTCCAGAAGCCCACTTCAAGCTTATCCTTTTCATTGCTGGTTTTCCAACAACTTCGTTATTTATTTCTTGGAAGGGTGCTTTCCAAGCTTACTTGTGGCAGAAGTTGGCATTTTCTTCTCCATTCTTATTCCTATGATCGATACTCTATTCTTTATCCCGAAGGCATTGTGATGTGCTCTCTTCAACCCATCTTCTTGTTTTGTCAGGATCGTGTTCTTTTCATGCTTATCCATTTAACAGGAGTGTTGTGTCCTCTGCTCAAGTTCTTTTCATCTTATCAAGTTTCATATCACTTTTCAACTGGAGTGCTGCCCGAATTTGTTCTTTCTTATTCCTCTTTCTTAACAGAGTGTTTTCAACTTCGTTCATCTCCATTGTATTCTTTCTTTCCAGTTGTTCAACCTCTCAAGGTTCTTTGGCTTCACTCGTTTGTCAAAGAAGCAACTTAGTTTTACCTCTTCTTTTCCTCACCCGTTTTCTCTCCGGTGCCATTCTAGATCTCGGGATGAGATCCTCTCGTAGTGGTGGAGTGTTGTAACGCCCCGAGACCGTTGCGCCTAGTGTCTTCCAGTTATTCGCTATTGTTGCCTTGTCTTTTGTTTGCGTGTCATGCATTTCATATCATGTCATTATTTGCATCGCATTTGCATACATGTTTGTGTCATGCATCCGAGCTTTTTCCCCGTTGTCCGTTTTGCAATCCGGCGCTCCTATGTCCTCCGGTGTCCTCTTTTGCCTCTTTTCGTGTGCGGGTGTTAAACATTTTCGGATTGGACCGAGGCTTGCTAAGCGGCCTTGGTTTACTACCGGTAGACCGCCTGTCAAGTTTCGTGCCGTTTGGACTTCGTTTGATACTCCAACGGTTAACCGAGGGACCGTAAAGGCCTTGTGTGTGTTATAGCCCAACACCTCTCCAAAGTTGCCCAAAACCAATCTAAACCCCCTCCATCGTCTCGGTCGTTCGATCACGATCGCGTGGCCGAAAACCGTGCTCAATTTGGAGCCTCCTAACTCCTTCTATGTATAAATAGGTCCTCCCATTCCAAATCCCGGATCTTTTCCTCCCCTAACCCTAAAATTCGCCCCTCCACTGCCGGACATGTCCGCTGCTTGCCGGACATCCCGCGCCGCCGTCCCGCGCCAGTGAGAGGGCGCCATGTGGCCCGCCGCCGTCCTCTCCGCCGCTGGCCCGGGCAGCCCGAATCAGGCCCCCGAGGCCCATCCGCGCCGCCAGGTCGCCCTGCCGCCTGGGTCGTCTCCTCCCGCGCCGCCTCCGCTGCCCGGCGCGCCGCCCGCCTCCGGCCGCCGTGCGCCAGCTCGCCGGCTGCCACTAGCATGCCGCCGTGCCGCCTCGCGCCCGCGCCGGAGCCGCAGTCCTCGCCACGCCTCGTCGCCGCCTTCGTCAACTCCAGACACCGGCGAGATCTCCGTCGCCGGATCCGGCAAGCCCTTTTCCTCTCCGGCCATCTACAGTACTCCAACGAGCTCCCCAGCGATCTTCGATCCACGTGCATGAACCCTGGATCCAGATCTGGGAGGTTGACCTCGTTTTTCTCCTAAGTCCCAGTAATTTTTAGCATATTTCATCGCATCATAACTCATCATTCGTAGCTCCGTTTTGGGCGTGTAGCATATCAAATTATTCGTCTCAACGTGTTTCTCATTTCATTCGATTGCACCATGCTTGTTTGAGTCCATCTTGATGCCCTAAATGCTGTTGCAAGAGTGCTATGTAATGTTAGTTTCATATTCTTATCAGAATATGGACACACCATGATTAATGTGTGCCTCCTATGAACTTGAGCCCTACATGTGTTTTGGGCTATGCCATGCCATCTTTACAGGGGTGTATGCCATGTATTTTGGTGATCAAAGTGGTGAATAGCACAAGCATGCAAAGTAGCTCTCGTGATGTTGCTGATTTCAGGGACTTAGAATTCTTCTAAGTCATTTCTCTGATGTTATTTTTATGCCATGTATTCTTGTTGCTACAGAGTGATCCATGCCTCTTTGGAGCATGTTCAGTAAGGATGATTTTGAGATATTGTTATACTCTATCCATCCATGTCTTTGTTTGCAATTATGGAGTACCCTAGCATGACTCAATCTTGCTCTACTTTTGCTATAAAAATGTTCCTGGCATATTGTTTACGTGTTAACCAATTTTGCCGGGGTTGTTGTAGTTGATCCATGCATGCTATGAGATTGTTCTTGCCATGTTTAGCTACTTCATCATGTCTTCTTGCTGGGTGTATGCTTAGTTTGTCATGCAATGCCTTGTGGTGAGTGCATTGAGCTCACAAACATGCCTTCGTAATTCTGTTTATGCCATGCCCAGTTTTCTGCTAAGTCTGAATCTGTTAAGGAAACTTGCTATGTTTACATGGGTGCCATCATATCTTCTGATCCTTTTTGGCTTATGGTCAGTAAGGTACTTTTGTTATATGCTTTGAGTACTTTCATGCTATGCCTTGCATTGCTATGATATGATCCCGTAGCTTGTTGTTAACTTGATCTAAACATTGCTTCCTAATGTTAAATCCTGACATGTTATTTTCACAAAGTCTGAGATCCTGATATCTTTTGCACTTTTGCCATGCTTGTTTGAACCTGCTATTGTGTGATTTAGCCGTAGCTCAGTGTTCATCTTTTGTCAAGCATCTTGAGTATATCACTGCCATGTGCTTTGTTGCTATGTTGGAGTGTAGTAGCTTAGTTTCTTGTTGCATTCTAGATGACATCATGTTGTTAATCGCATTTTAGTGCCATTATTGTTTTGCTTGCCATTTGCAAACCGTGCATCCGATTCCGGTGATCTTTATATCGATTTCGACCGAAATCAACTCATCTTTCCAGAGGCACTATTGGGTTGCCAAGTTGAGGCCTGGTTCAATCTTTTCCTTCCAGAGCATGCATATGCATTGCATATCACATCCCGCATATCATGCCATGTTTTGCATCATGTTGCTTGCGCATTGCACCATGGTTGATTGTGTCTCCCTTTGCTTGTGTTCTTGCTTTGGGTAGAGCCGGGAGACGAGTACGTGATCGAGGACCCGTTGAGTACGTTTTCGAGGATCAAGCTTTCATCTTCTCGGAGATCTTTGCAGGCAAGATGACCCTACCCTCGAAATCACTTCTATCTTTGCTTGCTAGTTGCTCGCTCTATTGCTATCCCTATGCTGCGATACCTACCACTTGCTATATCATGCCTCCCATATTGCTAAGCCAAGCCTCTAACCCACCTTGTCCTAGCAAACCGTTGTTTGGCTATGTTACCGCTTTGCTCAGCCCCTCTTATAGCATTGCTAGTTGCGGGTGAAGATTGGAGTTTGTTCCTTGTTGGAACATGGATATTTGTTGGGATATCACAATATCTGTTATTTAATTAATGCATCTATATACTTGGTAAAGGGTGGAAGGCTCGGCCTTATGCCTGGTGTTTTGTTCCACTATTGCCGCCCTAGTTTCCGTCATACCGGTGTTATGTTCCTTGATTTTGCGTTCCTTACGCGGTTGGGTTATAATGGGAACCCCTTGACAGTTCGCCTTGAATAAAACTCCTCCAGCAAGGCCCAACCTTGGTTTTACCATTTGCCACCTAGCCTTTTCTTTTCCCTTGGGTTTCCGGAGCCTGAGGGTCATCTTTATTTTAACCCCCCCCCCGGGCCAGTGCTCCTCTGAGTGTTGGTCCAACCTGTCAGCCGTCGGTGGCCACCAGGGGCAACTCTGGGTTGGCCTACCGGAAGTTTGGACAATCCTGTGTGCCCTGAGAACGAGATATGTGCAGCTCCTATCGGGATTTGTCGGCACATCCGGGTGGTTTTGCTGGTTTAGTTTTACCATTGTCGTGATGTCTTGTAACCGGGATTCCGAGTCTGATCGGGTTGTCTTGGGAGAAGGAATATCCTTTGTTGACCATGAGAGCTTGTGATGGGCTAAGTTGGGACACCCCTGCAGGGTTATGAACTTTCGAAAGCCGTGCCCATGGTTATGGGCAGATGGGAATTTGTTAATGTCGGTTGTAGAGAACTTGTCACTTAACTTAATTAAAAGGCATCAACCGCGTGTGTAGCCGTGATGGTCTCTTCTCGACGGGGCCCGAGAAGTGAACACGGTGTTGGAGTTATGCTTGAACGTAAGTAGTTTCAGGATCACTTCTTGATCACTTCTATTTCACAACCGTGCTTTGCTTCTCTTCTCGCTCTCATTTGCGTAAGTTAGCCACCATATATGCTAGTGCTTTGCTTAAATAGTCTTGATCGCGAGGGTGTGAGATTGCTGAGTCCCTGTGACTCACAGATTACTTCCAAAACTAGTTTGCAGGTGCCGATGGTACCGTGCAATTGACGCAACCGAGCTCAAGGAGGAGCTCGACGAAGATCGTGTGTGTTGTGTTGTTTCGTTTCGGTTGATCAGTAGTGGAGCCCAGTCAGGGCGATCGGGGATCTATAGCATTAGGGGTAGTCTTCTTTTATTTTGGTTCCGTAGTCGGACCTTGTTTGTATCTGGATGATGTAATGCTATATTCATGTATTGTGTGAAGTGGCGATTGTAAGCCATCTCTTTATCGCTCTCTTATTCAGTACATGGGATGTGTAAAGATTACCCCTCTTGCGACATGCCTACAATGCGGTTATGCCTCTAAGTCGTGCTCCGACACGTGGGAGATATAGCTGCATCGTGGGTGTTACATGGGAGTTCTAAAAGGCCAGCAGTGCAGGCTGCCTCTCTCTATCTCTAATTTGCTTTAACAGGAAAACAAATAGAGAGAAGAAAAAAATAATGAGAGGGTTAGGGAAAGAATATTTCAGAAAATAAAATATTCTTGGAGCGCCCGAACTTTGCACAAATATAATAAAATGGTTTGGCAATATTTTAGAGATAGAAAAATAATTCAAGTTTGAATTAGATTCAAACTTGAGCCATTTTTGAATCCAACCAAAACAAGTCCAAAGGATCTGAAAATTGGAGGAGGTGGTCCTGGCATGGTCTAGAATTTATAGGAAAAGAATGGACATTAATAGAGAAGGGGGAAATGGGACTAGCAAAAGACAGGAAATAGAAGGAAAGGAGAAGGAGATGATGCATGGGACGAAGGCATGGGGAAATATTTTGCAAGTGTGTCAAGGTAATTCCACATAATTGGAATATTTACTATAGCTCTCTAAATATCGAGAGGATAAGTTGTAAAGAGAATCACCATGTGAATTCCCTCGATTTAAATGGATCAAAGATCCATGCCATTTATTTAGTTGAGTTAAGAAAAATAAATGACATGATGCAATGCACATGATGCAATGATGAATGCAATGAACCAAACAAATCACACGACGAAAAACTCGGAAACCCTGGAAGGCATCTGAAGTTCCGGTCTTGGGGTGTCACAAGATTACAGCGGGTAAAAGAGGGGTTAAACCGCTACATAGAGGGGGGGGGAGAGGTGGTGATGATGGCGGTGAAGTTGTTGGTGTAGATTGCGGTGACGATGATGGCCTCGGCGGCGTTCCGGCGCCACCGGAAGAGAAGGGAGAGAGCCCCCCTTCTTCTTCTTCCTTGACCTTCTCCCTAGATGGGAGAAGGGTTTCCCCTCTAGTCCATGACCTCCATGGCATGGGAGGGGCGAGAGCCCCTCTGAGGTTGGATCTGTCTCTCTGTCTCTCTCTGTTTCTGCGTTTCAGATTCTGCCCTTTCACCGTTTCTTAAATTCCCGGAGATCCATAACTCCAATTGGGCTGAATTTTGGACAGGATCTCTATCCGGATATTAGCTTTCTTGCGGCGAAAGAAGGGCACGAACCGCCTTACGGGGTGGCCACGAGGACCCAGGGCGCGCCTGACCCCCTAGGGCGCGCCCCCTACCTCATGGCCCCCTCGGGCATCGTCTCGCATTGATTTCACTTCCCAAAAATCACATATATTCCAAAAAAATCCCCATCAGTTTTTATCCCGTTTGGACTCTGTTTGATATGGATTTTCTGTGAAACAAAAAACATGCAACAAACAGAAACTGGCACTGGCACTGGATCAATATGTTAGTCCCAAAAATAGTATGAAAAGTTGCCAAAAGTATATGAAAGTTGTATAATATTGGCATGGAACAATAACAAATTATAGATACGATGGAGACGTATCACGGTGCGGCCATCCCGCCGCACCGAGGGGTGCAGCGAGGATGCTTGCTGCTCGTTCCTCGCCGGGCCGGTGGCAGCGTTGGCGACAAGCGACGGAGAACGACGGGGTGGCCCGCCGACGGGAGCCGTCTGAGCAACGCGGGCGGCGAGGGCAGCCTGGCGCTCAGCGCGAGCGCGGCGAGCATCCACCATGGAGACAATGAAGCAACGGGACGCGGAGCGACAAAAGGGAAGCTTCGGTGCACCCCTACCTGGCGCGCTAAATGTAGGATCTTGGGTTCTGGCAAAACCCTCAAGGTTCGAACACTGTGGTGAGCGCGAAGATCTCCCCCTACCGATCCACGTCCTAGCTTCGCTAAGATCTCAAGGGCTAAATCGACGAACTCGCAACACAAAGGACACAAGATTTATACTGGTTCGGGCCACCATTGTGGTGTAATACCCTACTCCAGTGTGGTGGTGGTGGATTGCCTCTTGGGCTGAGGACGAACAATACAAGGGGAAGAACAACCTCCCGAGGAGAGGTGTTCTTGTGCTTGGTGAACTTGTGGTTGTTCGGGTCTCTTCTCTCTGATTAGTTGCCTCTCCTACTATGGTGGCTAGTCCTATTTATAGAGGCCCTGGTCCTCTCCCCAAATATTGAGCGGGAAGGGAGCCAACATCGGCCAATTTGGAAGGGGATAGCTAGTACAACTTATCCTGACAAAAGCAGTCTTCGCCTGCTAAAGGCTCTAGTGGTGACGCCGCCTTGGGCTCCATGGTGACCTCCGTCTTGCCGTCCTGCTGGTCTTGGTCCCGTTGCACTGATATGGAAACCTTTGCTTGACGCCTCGGTACTCCGTGCCTGCGCTTGCTTCCTTAGCACCAAAGGGGAAACAAGGACACTATGCGCGCTGGCGCCCGCCTGGCCTTGGTCGTCATGGCTCACGTCACTGGAACCTCGCGAGGTTTACCTTGCCTTGAACTCTCCGCCCCTCGCGAGCCAGCCTGGTGAGGCCACTCCTAAGGAGGTCTTGTGTCGTCCGCCTCGCGAGGGTCTTGAGTGCTTGTTGGTGAAGATGGGCCGTACGGGCCCGCTCGCGGAGCCACGCCGTGGGCTGCAGGCAGGCAAGTCTGGGGACCCCCGTTCCCAGAACGCCGACAGTTGGTGCTGTCAAGAACCACATGACGGCGGATGACCTCTTCGCCCAAATCTCTATCTTCGACCAGAGGATGGAGATGCTTGGAGATTCTTCTTCAGGAGACTTCCACACTTCTGCAAACGCGGCCTACAGAGGACGTGGTCAAGCTCACCGGAAACCTTACCGTGGGCGAGGTGGAAGGGGCGCGACCATGGCGACCGCCAGCCCTCTCCTCCCAATGGAGGTGGCAGCAGCTACAGAGGGCACCCTCGACAGCATCAGCTGCAGCAAACACGTGACCAGCAGCATGATTATCCTTAATGTCAGATCTGGTACAAGAATCATCCAGGAGGTGCACGTTCTTGCTGGTGGCATTATGAAGAGAATGATCAAGAAGAAAAGGGGGCGCATGCTGCCACCTATGGTAGAGATACCAACTGGTACGCCGATACTGGAGCCACGAATCACATCACAGGAGAACTTGACAAACTGACAATGCGGGAGAAGTACAATGGATGCGACCAAATTCACACGGCGAGTGGTTCTGGTATGGAAATTACACATATTGGTAGTTCAATTGTTAATAATCCCGTAAAATTGCACTTGAAAAATATCTTGCATGTTCCTGAAGCATAAAAAAATCTTCTTTCTGTTCACCGATTCACTCTTGACAACAATGTTCTTATAGAATTCTATCCCTATTTTTTCTTGGTTAAGGACTTGGCCACGAGGAGAATCTTTTTTAGAGGACGGTGCATGGGAGGTCTCTACCCACTAATATCGTCATTATGATCATCATCATGGTCCAATAAACAAGCATATGTTGTCACTAAGCCATCTTCACCAAAGTGGCATAGTCGCTTGGGTCACCCATCTTCAATTATTGTTTGATATGTTCTTAGTAAGAATAAACTCTCATATGAGCCTAGTGTTGAGTCTATTTGCGATCCGTGTCAACATGCAAAAAGTCATCAATTACCTTACCCAATTTCTACCACTGTATCCACCGCTCCATTGCAACTCATATTTTCAGATGTATGGGGGCCAGCCCCTACTCCAGTTGGTAGGATTTCCTATTATGTAAGCTTCATTGATGATTATAGTAAATTTACTTGGATTTACTTGTTAAAGAAGCGATATGATGTTTTCAAAGTTTCCATTAATTTTCAAAACCTTGTTAAACGCAAACTGAACACTAAAATCATTGCCATGCAAACCAACTAAGGAGGTGAGTATGAGAAGCTAAACTCTTTCTTTAAAAAATTTAGCATCTCGCATCATGTCTCTTGCCGACATGCTCACCAACAGAATGGATCTGTTGAAAGAAAGCACTATCACATTGTTGATGTAGGACTAGCATTGCTAGCAAATGCATTCATACCACTCAAATTCTGGGATGAAGCCTTCTTAACTGCTACATATCTTATCAACTTGCTTCCAAGCAAAGTCATCAAACTTGAAACACCCATCACATGACTTCTTGGTGTCATACCCAACTACACATCTCTCCGTATTTTTGGTTGTGCGTGCTGGCCAATCTTAGACCCTACAACACACGCAAACTCGCATTTCGTTCAAAAAATGAGTTTTCTTAGGCTATACCCCTATGCACAAAGGGGTAAAATGTCTAGATGTTCCCATTGGTAGGGTCTACATATCCAGAGATGTTGTTTTCGATAAATCCGTGTTTCCTTTTGCATCTCTTCATCCCAATGTCGGTGCTCTCCCTTGCAAGGAAATTCTCCTTCTTCCACTAAATCTTTGAAACTTTGATCACGGGGGAGACAATTATAATGACCAATATGATGATAATTCTGCTAGTCCCAATTCTACTCTTATGCCTGTGCAGGTTCCTGGAGAAAATGGAGCTCAAAACGGTCAAAACTATGAAAATATAGCTCAAAATGAAGTGATATTGCATGCTTTACAAGAAGATAAACCTGGCGCAGATCACGAAGATGATTCGGCGGCACCTGCTACCCCTGCACGCCTTCACACTATAAAAAACACTTCCATGATGATACGTGTTTGTCACAGTAGGTCACGTTTTCTGTCATGCATGTACATCCATGACAAATTTATGATAGAATGAAGACAGTCATACCTGTTCTGTTGTAGAAGTGTTCCAAGACATTACCAAAATTATCATCACGGAAGTGTCCACTTCCATGACGATAAATCGTGCGTCATAGAAGTGCTTTCGTCAAGGGTGACTGACACGTGGCATCCACCATAACGGGACGCTGTTAAGCTATCGAGTCCGGTTTTGGATCCGATAACCCGTTAACAGCCCGGACCAATGGGAATTTTCCATGTGTAAAATTCTCATTGGCCGGAGGAAACACGTGTCGGCTCATCGTTCGGACAGATGTCATCCACTCATTGGACAGGAGGCGGCTATGATACGTCGACACGTGGCACGGCCCAACAGAGGCCCATTCCGGTGAAAAGGCCGGTCCGTTGGACTTGGTCAAAAGTTAACGGGCCGGCCCATGGAAAGCCTGTTAACGGCCTGTTCGTCTATAGCCCATTTACGGCCCGCTTACTACCGGCCCGTCACGGCCAATCGGAATTAAGCCCAGTACCTTCATCTGTGCTGTCCAATATGATTCCAGCCCGTTGTAACTTCCGGCCCATGTATCGCCCATGATGTCTTTCGGCCCATATGAGACCCTTTGTAACTCTCGGCCCATTAAAGGCCCGAGATGAAACTAGCCCATAATGAACAGTGTATCGCTTTATACCCATTAACGGCCCATTATTCCATCGGCCGTTTCCAGCCCGTGTTGACTTTCGACCTTCTAAGGGCCCATTTATTCTTGACTCATTTCTAGAATTCGGTTAGATACGGTGCGTTACTCGCATTTTCCGTTTGTGGGCCAAATACATCCCGTGGTTACATTCAGCCCGTTTGTGGCCCATTAACCCGTTGGGTTGTTTTTATAGCGTTATCAAATAGGTCCTATTAACGACCCGTTATGATCCCCGAATAGTACGGCCCATGTTTTGCGAAATGGTTATACGCCCCGTAGAAGGCCTATTGATCCTACGACCCATAGAAGACCAATGGATCCTACAGCCCGTAGAAGGCCCATGGATCATACGACCCATAGAAAGTCCATGGTCCTACGGCCCGTAAAAGGCCCATGGATCGTATGGCCCATAGAAGGCCCATGGATCCTATGGCCCGCAGGAGGCCCATGGTTACAACAGTCCATGTGTTGCCATGATTATTGTGGCCTAGTTACCAAAACTAGATTATTGTGGCCACTAAAAAAACACAAAAAAAGAACTACAGTGACTACAAGCAAACAACTAAACAAGACAATAAGGAAATAAATAAGCAAGCAACTAACGCTATCCTATTACAGCTATTACACATATTACATCCACTGGGCATCAAAGTTCGCCACCAGTGCAAATATAGAGAACAAAGCAGCATATTACATACACTGGCCATCAAAATTGGCCACCAGTGCAAATAAACACAGCATCAAAAGAAGTCCATAACTGAAACAACTTCAGAAGAGCTCAAGAAACATTATCCTGGGTATCCACCATGCTGGCAATAAGCTTAGAAAGCTTATTAGCTTCCTCCAATGCTTGCTGTTGCACCAGAAAGTATACATCTGAATGCTCCAAGGACTTCTGCAGTCCTTCCGCTTCTTGTCGCAACACAGCTGATCGATGTCTTTCAGCTTGTAGTTGAGACTCAAGAAACCGAACTAATTCAGACAGTGAGTTTGAATAGCTTGTGCAAGCGGTAGTGGCCAGTAACTCAAACAGTAAACCAAGATAGGACTTTGGGGTTGTCTCACTGTCTTCAAGATAGTTTTCCTTAGCTGTTTTATCAGCTTTGTTGGAGACCAACAAGGCTGTCTCATGATCCTGAAACTTATCTGCATTACTTCTTTTATCATTGCTTAATAAGGCACTCTTCCCCAATATTCTGTAAACATTCTAAAAGAAGAAACAAGCAGACACATAACATGTTTAGCATGTACTAGTATATGAAACTCATTTCGGTGAACCAGTTCATTAGTAAGGTGGACAAAATTAAACTACCAAGTCTTCTATTGCCAAGTAGTACATTATAAAAGCATCAAACAAACATATATCTATGTCCTATGGTCACTGCATTGTCTTGCCAAATCAAAATAGAGACACGGTTCAAATCATATCAGTTCAAGAGAAAGTAGCACTGAAAGAATACAAAGCGTGGGAAACTAAACAACACAACAAGATTTCAGATGGGTAGCATGGGTCTACATGTACAACAACACTATTGGCACTGTTATGATGCTAGTTATGTGCATGATATGAGAAGTCAACTGTATACACAGTTGAAATTGAAATCAACAGAGCTATTTATAAGAGCAAACTTGTTAAAGAAACATGTGTAAACATACTTGTTATGCCATTGGAGTTTCCATTGGATAGTTCAATTTAAAAATAAGTTTGTATGAGTAAATACAGTGATACAAGAGCAAAGCAGTATGCACAATAGCAATGGAATCTTAAATGAGAACAATTGTTCTTTAGGTTTAAGCACTTGTTCTACATGAACAGAGTACAGTAAGACGCAAGCATATAGTACTTAAAATAAAATGAGCTCATAGGCCTTACCACATTCTTGGTTCGGGAACAGTAAAGAACAAGGCATTCCCAGTCATCGTCCGATAAATGTGTCTCAGGAGAACGTACGGGAATTTGATGAGTTTCTTTGCCAGTGAAGTATGTTTTCTTAAGGTAATTCCGATACTGCCACCAAGCATTCTTGAAGATAGCAGAGGTATTAGCACATGTTACCTCATCCTAAGTTTCCAAATCGGTCCTTCTCTATAGAGAAAAATGGGAAAATTTGCTGTATTATAACCATCATGGAGGTAGAATGTATGGGACAAAGCAGAGTAATTGCCATGAATAACATTACTTACACATAACTCCTGGACAAACACCTGCAACTGGCATTTTCCTTCATCTTCAGTATAATATTTCCATGATGGGAACATACACACATAGGATTTAACAACATCGAATGCGATAGATGCTAAACTATGAATGGCTAGTTGTGCTTCCTCCATAGGAATAGGTGTACTAACTGGTGGAGTTGGGGTTCGCCGTGGTAGTACTGGAGCTTTGGGAACTGGAGCTGCCTTACTCACTGCTCTTGTTTGGGAGCTCTGTGGTGGAGATGGTGATGTGTCAATAGGAACTGGGTTACTATCTGCTGGGGTTGGGGTTAGATTGGGTGAAGCTGGTTCTCTGTCCATCGTAGTAGGGGTAAAATGTGCAAGAGTCTGGGTTATGTGTGGTAGGGCTGGTTCTCGTGCATGTACAACCGGGGTGCTACCTCCACCAAGAGGTAGCACTTTTTTATTTGAAGACCGTGTTTTTATTTCGCTAGATACTGCCATCACCCGCTCCAATTTAAATGGCTGATAAACAGGAAACATAATTGAATGTACAAACATTGTATGAGAGATAGATGCAATAGATAGTGTGGAAAAAAGAGGGCATTAAATAATTGACATGTATATTGTTTAACTAAAACGGATAGCATGACATAATTTCACATATATGATGTCTATCTAAACTGGATAGCATAGGATAACATAATTCAAAGATATGATGACTAACTAAACATGATGACATGACATAATTCACATACATGTTATCTGAGTAACCAGGATCGCATGATTTAATTCACATATGTGATTTATATGCTAAGCGAAGGGCATTCACATATATGATGTCTGAACTAAGAACATGGCGTTGAATATTGTGTATACGATGTCTAAACTATGCAATGCAAGACACCATATGCATGATATGAGCAGTAGAACCGTGCCAAGTTGGAGCATACACCTCGGTGGGGGAATAGGACTGGTCATCTGTTTCTGAATCCATCTCTGAGGAGCTATCGGGGCCCAACAAGAGATCTGCTTCGACAGGTAGCACTGTCTGCTCTGAAGGCCTTGTTTTCACTCCAGATTTTTCCATTACCCACTCAAATGGCTGATTCATAGGAAGAGTAGTTTAATGTACAAACATTGTCGACAAATGAAAATTTAATGATGAAAAGGATGGGCTGATATCATTCAAATATATAATACCTGGTTAAACAGGATGGCATTGCATAATTCCCATGTATGATATTGAAACTAAATAGGTGGCATTACAGAGCATGTCTAAACTAAGCAGATGACATATATGATGTCGAAAGTAGGCACTGCAACACAACATATGCATGATATGACTAACATCATCATGCCAAGTTAGAGCAAACACCTTGGGGGGTAAATAGGAGTGGTTAGCTGCGTCTGAATCCATCTCAGAACAGATATATTCCTCTGGATTACAATCTGGAGAGAGAGGGGGGAGGGTTTGCCATTGAACCTACCATGGAGCGATGTCTGCATGACATTGTATTGCCACGCAAAACTCTTCTCTTTTTCTCTACATGTTCAGCATGACTGTGTACAATATCTGGCAGCATACAAAAAAATATAGTGAGATTATGTAAGGAGAGCATGCTGAATCTAGAGTAATGGTAACAATCTAGAGTAATGGTAACAACGAGTGGAATGGATCCAAAAATAATGATAGCAGGTTGATGATTGCTTTAATTTAATAAAAAAATAGATGATAATTGCTTTACTATTTGTTTCCCACCCAAGATGAACAACATAGGCATACCCTAGGTGAACCAGATATTAGATAGAGATACTATTCATTACTGCCTCGATACGTGCCTCACAACTAATTTAGAACTCAAGTTTGAACATCAATTTGGACCTGACTTGGAGTCTAGGAGGTGAACAGGACAATAAAGTAGCAGGTAATATTAAGCAATGCATAACATAAGCAGAAACAAAAGAGCGCGACCTCTCTTGTGCACCCTTGTACTCCTCAGGTTCATCTGCTGAGCCGATGATGGTGATGTCGTTGCGGTGGGTGCCGGCGGCAGGGAAGGAGATCTGAGGCGGCGAAAGACGGTTAGGAGTCGTGATGTCTGGTTTTGTGGATGCTTTTGTCGATAGAGCAGCTCAGGTGAGGTGGATGACATCGCGGCAGGAGCAGGACAAACCACACAAAGTTTTTTCGACACCTACCTGTAACTGAAGTAATTCTGTAAGGGCTCATTTGGCCTGCATGATTCTAAAAACATAGGTATAGGAGGAAAAACAGCGAAATAGGATAGGAATGCACATGGGAAACAGAGCATTTGTGAATACAAGCTTTCTGTCAACTTGGGTGTTTGGTTCACAGGAAAAGGAGGAGCATAGGAATGCAAAGAAACATGACCAAAATAATGTGAAACCATATGAAAGCGTGTACAGTTAGAATGTTATTCTGCCACTAATGCACTTGGTCTTGTTTTCATGAGTATGATTTTGAAAAGTAGGTCCAGGTGGATGTTTTGCTCCATTCCTTTCAACAAAATGCATGAATAATTGAATAGTAGAGTGCCATAGGAAAATTTCCTATTGCTATGTTTTTCCGTTGAACCACAATAGCCCTAATGGATCGACATGAATGTAGATAATAAGTGATGCGACAATTGTACAACCTCTTTGCCGTAGCCGTGTCGACCTCAGCATCATTAGGTTGGTTGCTGAAGAAGTTGAGGCAGAGGTGGCTGTCGGAGGTGTGGAGGAAGATTTGAGGAATCTGTAGATGGCATCCAGGGCACTGCTCTGTCGTGATGGATCGTTCCGTCCTTGGAGCAGCTCCGGTGAGCCGTAAGACGTCAAGGCTGAAGCAACACAAGACATACATCATTAATTTCAAGTGGGATTCTAATAGCATCTCCAATAGATGATATAAAATGCATTACCAAAAAGTGATAGATGTAAAATTTACATCACCAAAAACCACCCCGACTACAACAGATGAGGTAAAAACTGTTGACTCTGAACTTAACTGTCGAAACTGAAATTTACTGTGGAATCTGAATATTACTGTCGAAACTGAATGTAATGGTAGTAGAGAGGCACTTCACATGGCATAGTTTAGGGAGGGCCTGCAGTTCATCTTCAACCTGCACCCCCCTGAGCCGCCAGCCACCACCGGCCAAACCCCGCGCCGCCTCGCCGCCCTGAAACAACTCCCCACCGCCGCCTCGCCGCACCAGAACAACTCCCCACCGCCGGTCCGCCGCCGCCTCGCCGCCCCGAAACAACTCCCCACCGCCGATCTGCCACCACCTAGCCGCCCCGAAACAACTCCCCACCGTCGGTCCGCCGCTGCCCCGGCCAGCCCTCTAGTCCCCCCCCCCCCGCGCCAAGCTTTTTCTCCAGCTGTCCCCATGCCACCACCCCACCACCGCACCCCCACCACCGGCGAGCAGCACCCCACCCAGAACCCTAAGATAGATAGTGGGGTACCTCTCCGGCAAGCCCCCCTCCCCGCTGTGGGTGGTTCTTCCTTAACTTCGGCGAGACCCACCACCCCCTGAAAATGGACTGACCCAGAAGTCGATTAACTCGACTGAAGTGTAGCTAAATCGAAGCAGAGCAGCAGCACAAGCGAGGGGGAGAGCAGCAGCACGAGCGAGCGAGAGCCAGAGCAGCAGCAGTGCAAGTGAGAGCTCGGGCAGCAGCAGCACGAGCGAGCAAGAGCCGGAGCAGCAGCAGCTGGGCGAGCGAGCGAGAGTCAGAGCAGCAGCAGCGCGAGCGACTGAGCGATAGCCTGAGCAGCAGCAGCAGATCCGGCTGGTATGGACCCTGTTGCCGATGGGGCCTCGCACTAGGGAGAGCCGCCATGGAGATGTCGCCCGCGACGCCGGCTTTGAGGTAGCCGCTCCATGGGGGTGCGGGATGGAGCACCGTCAATGCCGAGAGGTCGAGTTAAGGAGAAGGTGCGATGCGATGAGTGTACAACCTCTTTGGTGGCGCTGAGTAGGCCTCGGCTTCGTCCGAGGAGTTGGTGAGGATGCTGTGGTTTCGGTGGAGCAGGTTAAGGCGGCGCTGTGGGGATGGAGCAGCCGCGATAGACGAGGTAATCATCGGAGCAGCTCCTTGGAGAGTGGAGGACCTGGCGGCTGAACCAGCGGGACGACGAGATGGACGACGGATCCTCATCCGGGGAGGCGGATGAGGGACGTCGAGCTGTTCCGGGGAGGCTTCGGCTAGGCAGCCGTGAGGTGGCGGACGGAGGAGGGTGGGGTTTCGCAGCTGGAGCGGAGAGGTTATGGCGGCCTGGGATTTCGAATGGCAAAAAGGAGGCAATGGGAGGGGGGAACCATGACTTAGGGACATGCTTGTGCAAAATGTAGGGTGTGTTACAAAAGTACCCCCACCAATTTGAACTAGCGGCCCTTTCGGCTCGGGGTTAGAAGGGGGATTTCGCGTGTAGGGATTTGGCAGTTGGAGGGAGTTTTCGCGCGCGTTGTAATTTCGGGATCGCAGGACGCGGGTTGTGAAGGCGCCAGTTTTGGAAGCACGATATCAGAATTTTCGGGATATAACAAGGCGCGGGTTGAATTTTAGAGACAAGCCTAACGTGTAATATTGTAGTTGTACGTACCAAATCAATTCACACTTCCCTCAACGAAAAAATGAAAAAAATAAAACTATTCACACCACACAAAGAGAGAGTCTTGTCCCGTTTTACTATACAAATGCTATTCAAAGCTACACAAAGAGAGAGTATGAATCCATGTTATGTCCAATTAAATTTTTTCGCTGGTTGTATAATGCAAGTAACCTAGTCATACCATTTTAGTGCATTTCAAATGTTTATACTACCGTTGCAATTCAAACTGAATTTGAATTCATTTGTCTATTTCAATAAGAATCTACAATCATGATTGTTGCCAACTTCAACCATCATTCGTGTATTACCTTAACAACACACCACATGATTAGTATAGAGATAGATATGAACTATGTGTACTATATGAACTCGAATTCAATCTTTTGAATACACTTGATGTTGATTCCAAATAATAGTACATTTGATGTACTAACTATATATTCATAATCTAAACCATGTTCCATACATACACCGTGTTTATCACACAAAGTATAGTGCCCCGCCCCCTACATTATGACAAGTATTTAGCCCTGAGCTGCAAAAGCCACACATTAGCCCAAATTATAATCAATGTTCTACATTATGATATCTGCTTCAATTATCCATATCCACTTTTTTATAATGAATTATGATCTATGTTCTTCTTTAACACCTTCACGGTCCTCTTGTCTCTGTTCGTTCACCCACGGTGTGTGTAGGCCCCCCGACTCCTTCTTTCCGGCACACACTGGTCGATATACCTCTCTAGCCAAGTGTGCCTACCACAAACACATACTTCCCCTGTTCTCTTCTCACCCTCCATTCCCCCTATGTCCAATACGGTTCCACGCAGGTGCACACTCCCGCCCCTCTTTTCATTGATCTCATAGTCACACACTCCTCCCCTTGACATAGTAGGCCTCTCGCACCACCTCCTAGACGCACCCCTCTCCCCCTGTCTGTCTCTCCGGACCTTATTTGCTTCTAACACATGCATGCATGTATACATACTGATCTCCCTACATATAGCTAGGTCGACTATAATTCTTTTCCCCACGCACCGATAGACTTACCTCACTAGTTATGTCTCTCCCTTTCTCGGACATACGATAGTTGATCTTCCTATGTAGTTACATATGCCTGCCACAACAATACCCTCTCCCCTCATAATCCTTGCATACCTCCCGACCCGTCTCTCTCACACACGTGCATAGAACAGACAGACATCCCCGGCCTCTCTTGTTGATATTGCACTCGTACCCTCCGTTTGTCTAGCATGCCTCTCCACCATTTGTGAGACGCCACTCGACCACAAGCCCTCCAACACTCTACCTTTGTCTTTCTCCCAACCTTATTCCTTTGCTACTCATATCCATGGATGCCGATCGATCTCCCTCTATACATAGCTAGGTCTCTCTCCTTCTCCACACATATACTAGTCGATCTACCTCTCTATACTTAGGTCTCAGCCCCCTCCCCCCACCGATAGTCAAACATTGTAGGTAGGTATCCATGCCACGGAGAAAAACTGTGCCCTGTATCTTTGACGTGGGCAAACAAAAATTCGATGGCACTCTTTATCGACCACGCAACCACACACTTCCTCCCTATTTTTGATTCTATCGATATCTCACGCCAATGATCCCTCCACTCTCTTCTCGTGGATCGCTCCCTCTATATATGATATATCCATGACTCTGTTTCACACACATTGCATATTTTACAATTATTTTGTTTTAGATATCATCGACACATTGCCTCGGTTTCGCACAAACCATCTCTCTCACGCCCACTCACGTACGTACCTGCACCTAAAGAAGAGGTGCACGCAGGACGCACGTACTCATGTCTCGTTGCTGGCCACACCCGCGCGGGTACACGGTGGAGTTCATTTCTGTACGAAAAGGCAGCCCACGTGATAATTTGAAGCGTGTAGCGGTTGTTTACTCGAAAAGGGTCGGGTACCACGCCTAGACGGAACAAAGTTCGACTTGACACATTTGTATTAAACAAAGTTATATATTCCTCCTCAATGGCGCGTAGTACAGAATATAAAACGATTATCATGGGGAAAATGGAAAAATCCGCTCCACTATATACAACGGAGCCTGCCTACCGGGGTTTGTCTCTTGTCACACCATCTCACACAAGGCGGCGGTGGCCTCTCTCTCTCACCCTTGGTCAGTGATCCGGTCGCATCCCGTCCGCCGGCGGAAAGGGAGGATGTGCATCGTTTCTCGGTTCGACGGCGTTGAGGCAGCATGTCCCGATCTGCGGTACCCGCCATTCTCTCTGACCAAGCTCCGGCGCGGTAGGGCCTTCGCCACTTGCTCGCTGCCGCAGTATGGGCAGATCATGGCCGCCGGTGCCCTCCTAGTAACATCCCGATGACCCTCAGGTACAGCTTCCTCTGGCCTTGCTCCCTTGCCCATCTTCCCACGTTGCTGCATGTGGATCGTCTTTAGTTGTTTGCTTAAAACATATCTCGGCCGGCGTACTTTCCATCTTGCAATCTCGTCCTCAAACCATTTTTGATAAACCACCATGGTGCTATCTTTCCCTTATTACATGGAATATGCTTCTTTTTTGTCGGCGTATGTGTCTTCAACTCCTGTTATTCGCTAGTAATTGTTTCCTTTCTACCTCTTTTTTGCAAACAGGGCTAGCCATTTCACCTCATTGCTATTGTGACCTTTTGGTGAACTACACAAATCACTTTTTTTCTTAAGAGTGTTTTTGTGCAGTTCTACCAAAATGTCACACGGGCAACGTTTTTTACATTTCAGTGCGACTGCAGAAAGGGAGATTGGTTTTTCTATCCTCCTCATCCAACTCCTGCCTAATCTTCTCCAACAAGTAGTTAGTCCTAAAGAGAGATCGCATAGTTGATCGGCTTCTATTTGTGTGTGTTATGTTTCATCATCTAGTTCCACTATTATTGTAATCACACTGACTGGATATCTTGGCAAATAGGGATGGTCAATTCGATTTTAGTGGAGCTGCACAAAATGATAGGGTTGTGGTGTCCTCCGTACACCCCCTTGTGGCTACAGCGCTGGGTCAAACTAGCTGCCAAGCAATGAACACTGTGCCCAGGAAATGGACCCATGCCTACGAACAACATCGATCAATTATATATTTTTATTTATTTGTACACCTTCTCACAACTTTATCATAAGTTGTGATGTGAATATTGGAGCTGATCTGCGAACCATTGAGATGCATTAGCAGCCATGGTAGTTTCATTTGTATTTGATGGAATGTTGTAACGATATAATCTTGAGGCAAGAGGACACATGAATCCTAGGTTGAAACCTTTTTTTCCTGCGGGAACCAAAGTTGAAACCTTCATATCATCACAGTACAATTTCATTAAAATTATGCGTACATATAAACAAATCCTGAAGGATTGATAGCAATGCCAGAAACAATTCAACTTCATTTCGCCGACATGTGGGACATCCTTCATCCGACTCCACCTGCCGTGCAACAATATTGAGTGCACAACTGCAGGGAAAGATTCACCCTGGTCGTTGCGCCGCATTAGTAATGACTAGTGAGCAGTCAAATCACAGAGCCCCACCTTCGCCACAGTAAGTTGCTCGGACGAAGCAACCATCATTTCTCTGTTCCATGAATCCGCTGGTACTCCCATATTCCTAGAGTAATACGTTGCTCGGGCGAAGCAACCATCACTTCACCTTTCCCACAGTAAGTACCTCCTTGGGCCCATTGAAAAATTACTTTTCTCTCTTCATCAAGTGCATTTATTGTCAATCTAAACCTGTCACTAAAACACCTCTTTGGCTACAGTTAGTTCAGGGTTAGTCATGAGTTAGTGTAACCTCTAGCTAAGGTAGAGTATCCAAACAGGGGCAGTATAGGACATGCAAGTTGCTCAAAGCATACAGTCAAATTCGTACATGAAAGGATCTTTTTTCTTTTTGAAAACGGAACGTGATAGGATCTTCGAATGATATAATTTTCAAATTATATAAAATCTTATCAATAGTCAAAGGCATCCTCGAAGAATACATTAGGCCCTACTCCCTCCGTCTAGGTGTATAAGTCACCTTACAACAAATAATCCCAAAATACTTAGGCGCGGTGCATTAACTCCCACCTCATTTCTTGTTTCTTGACATATCCACCAATAAGAGATGTGGGGCGTGCATGTTTTCAATCACTTAGACTACCAAACACGACATGCAATGGTTATTGCGTGCAATGCTATTAATTAGCAAATAAATATTAATTTCTCTTGTTTTCCCCTCTTCCTTGGTCACGGTGCACAATCTAAGATGACTTATTCACTAGACGGAGGGAGTATATAAAATCTTACCAATAGTCAAAACCAAGTGTTACTACTACACCAAACAAGTTCAAAACGAGAAACTGGACCCACTCACGGCACGACACGCCTGTCTCGTTTGGTCCGTCGGTCAAAGCGCTTCCTCTTCTTGGCATAACAATAGAGTACAATGATTTTTTTAGAATGCTCTTGGCATGTCGCTAACATGTGATGAGTTAACCGACCTCAATAGACGGCAAAAACGCCAGCCCGCCACACTTTGAGAGAGACGAGGAGCGAGAAGCGATACGGGCTAGTGGATTACTAGAGCTAGGTGTTGCACGGAGGCCAAGAAATATGGTGATAGCGTGGGTTGGCCACGTACAGTATGATGTAACTACACTGGGCTGCCGTGTTTCATACTCTTCCGCTCTACTGTGGAGATGATTGGTTGATTTTATATCGCTAAATAATATAAAATACTATGAGTGCAGACGCTCCACCACGAGATTTCTTGCTCCTTCTCGGTTGTCCGGAATCTATGTTCTTCCACTCTTTTTTTCGACATGAGTTTTGTTCATCCTTTTGCCAACACGCGGGACATCTAGCATCAAGGTGCACGTGTCATGCAAGAAAATGGAGATAAGCAGTGCGTAAGTGAGTCATGCACTACGATGGCACCTAGTACTACGTAATATTTTTCCTCCTCGATGGCACGTGAATACTGCACGTACTCAATGACGGAGCACGGGATGGTAGCCATGGACTGATGGACATGGTCAGCCCTTTTTGGAGAGATACTGAATACGTATTAAATTTGATGTGTCCCGTCAACTCGTAGAACGACGAGAAGCACACACTGAATGACGGAGCACGGGATGGTAGCCATGGACATGGTCAACCCTTTTTTGAGACTAATGCATTACTTTTGATGTGTCCGGTCTACTCGCAAATGAGGAGAAGCTTTGCTTACTAGTACATACACTATCGACTGTAGTACCATCATCATTGTTCGACTTTTGAAAGAGATGAGAGAACTTAAAGTTTATTTGCTAATTAATAGCATTGCATGCAATGAACTAACCACTGCATGTCGTGTTTGCTAGTCTCAAGTCATTAAAAGCATGCACACCCATATCTCTTTGGTTGATATGTCAAGAAACAAGAAACGAGGTAGAATTTAATGCACCACGCCTAAGTATTTTGGGATTATTTGGTTTTTGTAAGATGACACCTAGACGGAGGGAGTATTATACTTGAAGGCTACAAGGTTGGCTATAGATGACGTGGCAGTGTCATGTAGCCATCAGATGGTTATACTATTAACCATGGTCTTATAATACTCCTATATTTAGGAATGGAGGGAGTAGTTGGCATGCATGATACTACCTATAATACTCCCATTACAACCAACCTGGTAGAATTAAAATACCTAATCTAAATGGTCGCCGCCCGATCTCTTTGTCCTCCTCCAGCATCCGGCAGAAGAAGAATTGAGCAAGACATCGGCTGTATTTGCCGGCGTCGCCTCGGCAGTGGCCTCCATGGGATACAATCGGCGGCGGCCTCCTGTGTTCTACTTTTCCTCGATGATGGCGGCGGGTAGGGACGTGTTGCCCGTCACCTCGTCCACATCCGTGTAGCTGCATCACCTCGTCGACAGCTGCAGCGGCTTCTTTCTCTTCCTGCATGTCGTGGCTACGCGCGCGTCGATAGCGGATGGCGAAGTCGCAGACACTGGAGGCGTTGTACGGCGCGGCGGCGTCGAGGGCACCGACGATGCCCGTGCCGCCATGCTCCCCGACAAGCCAGCATGGAGCAAGTCGTCACTCTTCCTCGAGCTGTATTGTAGAGGCCAGCTGCGGAACCACGCGCTGGCTTAATGCGGCAACTACCTCCGACGGGCTAGGCTAGGTAGGTGGAGAAGCGATCTGCCGGGCTCGGCGGGCCACCCAGACGACTTTTATGCCGGAGAACTGCTCTTCCTGCTCATCGGATGCCACTGAAAGAGTGGACAAAATGGTGGAAGGAGGAGCTTGGTCGGCGTCCTGTTCCTGAATGGATGTGTGTGGTCGGAGTTGGTTTCTCGCATTCCACGCGGGTTTCTATATCTATATCTATATCTATACTACTATATAGTGTACCAATTTTAAGTAGGACTAGGAACATCAATCATAATCGTTGATCTTCTAAATCCAACGGCCAATATCAGTAGGATTCGCATGAACAGTACACTGCTGCTACCTCACCTGTGTTCTAGAACAATCAAGACGGAGGGATGTGATGGTTGCTTGTCCGTTTATTTTACCAGGCCACTTATTAGTGGTTGGGTTTTGTGATATGATGGCTTTACTGCCACGAGACTCGCGTGCAGCGCCACCCTCTACACTAGTACTACATCGGTCGTGGTTTATTAGTCCCCCATTGAATTTGACTAAATATTTAACTCACAAAATGTTAGTGCATGTCAACAAAAACTATATTGTTGGATTAGTATTTGAACATAGTTTTCAATGATATAATTTTAGGTGACATGCATCAGCATTTATCGTACTATATATAATGTTAGTTCAATTTTTGGTCGTACTAATCTATAGTAAGGTGCCCGTGCGTTGCACGGAACAGTTATATTAATACGTGCCTTGCACGTGTATACATACTAGTAGATGTAGGTTTTAGAATGCGGCGAGGAGGTGGGTACAGCTGGGAGTGCAGCGGGCGGCGCCCTGGGCCGGCGCGCAGCTTCAAATGGCAGATGCAGTGAGAGGTCACGTCTGTCATGACCCCCTTGACGGTGCATGTCACCTTGTGTCTAGATCTGAGATGCCAAGTGTACCAGATGAATGACTCCAAGCTCGACCACCGTGATGCAAGAGGTGCGAGCCAGGAACGCTATTGGAGACACCCTCCTCGTCCTCATCTGATTCCTAGAAGATCTCACCCACATCATCATTAGGCATGAAACCGCCTTCATAGACAACGTGTGCAGAAGGAGTAGAGGCGACTGGGGACGCTCCACGTCATGGGCACTCCATACGTGCTCATGTGCATGCAGCATGCGTGCTTTTCTATCCGTGCTAGCTCTAAGGCCGAGGCCGTAGTCATCTTCGTCTTCGGCTAGTCGTTGAGCAACGATGGCAAAGAGGTGCTGCAAGAGGTGCGTAAGCACCGTTGTGTGCGAGCTTCGCCGTAGCATGACAAACCGGATGTCACCGCAGATGGCGCGCTCCTCCATGCAGCCGAGTGTGTGTGCATGCATGTGTTATTCACGTGAATTCTGCGGCCGAGTGTGTGTGTGCATGCATGTGTTGTGTACGTCCGTTGTGTGCTCCATGCTATGCGCGTTTGTGCATGAGTTGGATCGACATGAGTTAGTGCGTTGGCGTGTGTACATGCGTGGCTGCATGCGTCCTGTACATGCGTGGCTTCTTGCATGGTTATCAATATAAACTAATAAAATATCTTCAACTTAGCATCCTGATGTATCGTATCTAGTGGTTAGCGAAGAGTTCATGTTCTTTTATTTGTTTATAGGCGGGCAGGCGGCAAAAAACAGGGGGAAACGCGCAAGGTTCCTTGCCGACACTCCACCGCGAGGTTCCTTGCTCCTTCTCGGTCGTCGGGAATCTATGTTCTTCCACTCTTTTTTTACGTGAGCTTTCTTCATCATTTTGCCAACACGCGAGACATCTAGCATCAAGGTGCACGTGTCATGCAAGAAAATGGAGATAATCAGATAAGCAGTGCATAAGTGAGTCATGCACTTCGATGGCACCTACTCCTATACGCAATATTTTTTCTCCTCGATGGCACATGAATAGTGCACGTACTCAACGATGGAGCACGGGATGGTAGCCATGACATGGTCATCCCTTTTTTGGAGAGAGTACGTACTAAAAAACTTTGATGTGTCCCATCAACTCACAGAACGACGAGAAGCTTGGTTACTGCGCCTTCTCCCTCGCCAATGCATGCGCGGTGGCTCTCAGCACGAGGAGAAACTTTTGCTTACAAGCGGTGGACGTGGAGCAGTTCATTTGGTGTCAGATTGCCAGAAGTACAACTGTACTACAACCATTACTGTTCGACTTCCGAAAGCGTCCAAGAGCCAAGCGCAAGGCTAGCCATAGTGGGAGTAACATAAGTAGGAGCACCTCTTTTTTTATTCTAGAAACAACCACACGCGAATATTGGATGGTAGCAGCATAGGAACTGAATCAAAAATCAAAACCTTCCCTCCCAGCGCCAGCTGAGCCCGCCGCTCCACATTGATGGCAAGTCAGGGCGACGCGGCCTCTCACTGCTTCCACCGTTGAAGCGGCGCACCGACTGAGGTCACCGCCCGCTGCACGCCCGACATTTCAGACTACACATACTTTGTGAGACAAAAGGTGGGGCCATTATTAATGATATAGTATTATACTAAAGGGACTAACTATTGTAAGAAGGCTCCGTATTAGGTTGGTTCTAGATGATGTGTCAACTTCATATAGCCGGATGTTGGCTATACTATTAACCATGCTCTAAGTGTGGTGTGAGTCAGAAAATTTACTAAGTCATTAATTAATAATTAACTGACGCCTTAATTACTCAGCCGTTTTTTATTCTTTTGGATAGTGGGGCTATTATTGACATGGATGTGGGGTTTGGGCCAAAGGCCTACCATTATACTACTTGGTCTTACTCACACGACCGACCTGACAGGCCCTGCCCTAGCCGTCGCTGTATCATATGGTTTCACACCATTCCAGACCTTAGCGCCGCCACGCAATTCTTCTCCATCCCTCCTTCTGGCGTGCACCGTGAGAAGGGACAACAGTCCTCCGAATGCCGCCTTTCATGATCCTGTACGGGAGAGGGGCAATCAGGTTTTTGGGGAGCACACTCCTATGATTGCTGCCAGCGATGACTTCCTCAACGACAGCCTTCTTCCCCGACCTCAGTAACCTCTTCATCAACGACATGAGTGACAACATCAACCACATCGGTTCTGCTCCCGCTATACAGTATGTGATTCTGTCCTCCTGGTTTAGTCCGCATCATTACTTTGATCTTTGCAATTGTCGTCATGATCTATTTACTGTTGATTCGGATTACATCTCATAGTAAATTGCTCATATATTCAACAATCCAATCCAAAAACCTGATTATAGGCAATTTACTCTGAGTGATTTTGCTGCGCTTTTGAAGCCGCCTACTTTTAAGGGGATGCAATATAAAAGGTGGCGCACAAGAGCAGTATATTGGTTTCAGATCATGTACTGCTATGACGCCACTAAGGGTAAGCCTGAGGGCGATCTTAATCCTACACAGCAGGAAGCTTTTGAGAACATGGATACCCTCTTCAAAGCCACCCTGCTGAGTGTGCTTGACGATTCCATTGTGAATTCATATATGTCGTTTGATAGCGGCAAAGACATGTGGGCTGCGCTCGAGGCCACGTTTGGGGCCTCGGGCGCTGGCAACGAGTTGTACGTCATGGAGCAATTCTGTGACTACAAGATGACTCATGAGCGCTCTGTTGTTCAGCAGACTCATGAGATATAGTCACTCGCTAAGGAACTTGAGTACTTCAAGTGTGTGTTGCCGGACAAATTTGTTGCTGGGACCATCATTGCCAAGCTTCCACCTTCGTGGAACGATTTTGCTACTTCTCTGAAAAACAAGATACATGAGTTTTCCGTTTCGGATCTCATTAGCACTCTTCATTTTGAAGAGAAGGCGAGAGCAAAAGATACATGTGCTTGGGTCGCTGAGGGAGCTTCTAGTGCCCACATGGTACATGAGAAGAACTTCTAGCCCAACCAGCCCCAAAACAACAAGAACAAATCTCAGGGGAAAGGCAAGTTTGATGCAAAGAACAAGCCGTCACATTCTACCAACTTCAAGAAGAATTCTCATAATGGGAAGGGATACAGACCTCAATTTGGGTAGCACTCCACAAAACTTATATGGCTGCATCTACCCGCTGTCAGCTAATGTCATGGTGCTCCAGGTATTCCTACATTTGTAACTAGGTACAATCACCACCGCAAGATGAAATAAGCATATTCGTGCGTTGACTTGCTAATTGTAGTGCGGAACGATCCTGTCATGTGTGAAGTAGCAAACAAGCAGTGCAGCTGAAGGTGGAAATCAACCAAGGACTTATGAAATTATATATAATCTTACTTAGGCAGGTCTGTATCCCCATCGTCCAGATGATCATGTTTTGTCATGCCGAGCTATTGATATGTGCTACTGTTTTGCAACACCGTTTAAGTATAGCTATTGTTTTCCTATCTTTTCAGATTCAGGAAAATGAAGATGATTTCAGGGGAACTGCATAATATGGACTCATGTTGAGTTATCTCTATTGCCTCATGTGTTTGCTGCAAATGTGTCAGCATCAATTGCAAGATGAGGTAGCTAGCTAGCTGTGGAGTTGCCAACATGCTCAAAGTGCTCGCAACATTGAGAAGAAACAAGCATGCCCAAGAAATTAAGGAAATTAATGCATGCGCAGGGAGGCCCTTTGCTTACAGAAGCATCGACCGATTTTCTTTATTTCCACACCTTCTCACAGCTTTGTATTGGTTATAGTATGGTGAATCATTGAGATGCATAAACATGCTGAACTTTTGTTCTTCTGAATGATAGTATGCATATCGTATCTTCTGAACCTTAGTTTAATGTAAATGTTGACTAGCCTGTGAAGATTCACAATCTAGTAAGTATATTGTAGGCCTGTTATTTGACACCTCACTTTGCCGCGCTACGCGACCAGTGTGAGTGTCTGCATCCAGTACCGCATCCTCTAATTTGGTGGATGCCAAGTTGAAAAAGGTTACCGATGAGTAGCCATAAGCTGGAGGCGTCTCTTTTTTTCTTTTGAATGGGAAATAAGCTGGAGAGTGTCTCGGGCTGCCTCTAGCACAAGGCCCTCCAGTATGAAACATGGGCAGCTGACTGGGCCGATACAAAAGCCTATCCATCTTAAAGCCCATTTGTTTTTATTTTTTGCGAGGAGAATCCCATATTTCTTGAAGAGGGGGTGATCCCAGGAAAACCCTCCTTCCTCCTTGCTTCCCCTTATACTACAGCTCGCTGGACTCTCCCGCTTCTGTTGCCCCCCAATTCCCCCCTCCCCATCTTCCTCACTCGTCCAGAAAACCCCCGCTCACCTTCTTCCTCACTAGTACGGAAAACGCCTGCTCCTCTTCTTCCACTCCTACAGAAAACTCCAGCCCTCCTTCTTCCCCACTCACACTGCCACTAGGCTCGTCTCTGGCTACTCTGCTCAAACCCATGAGCTCGGCGCGACGCCCACAAGGAAAATGAGGTCAGCTGGCCCTAGCGGCAAGAAGATGAGGCTCCTGCCAGCGGTGAAGCCGGTTGTAGATCCCGCACCCGGCAGCACGGGGAGAAGCGGCGAGCCCCCCCCACCCGAATCTAAGGAACCGGTAGAATCTCCGGTGGACCGCATCAGCGATCTCCCAGATGTCATCCTTGAGGAGATCATCTCGCTTCTCCCCACCAAGGATTGCTGCCGCACACAAGTCCTCTCAACTTGGTGGCGCCCTCTATGGCGCACCACGCCCCTCAATCTCGACTGTCGTCAGATATCTATCCTTCGTGAATTTGATCTCCTCAGAGCCATCGTCTCCTCTCATCAGTAGGGCCCTGTTCAACGCCTCTGCATCCCGACATGCTACCTACTGTCCATACCCGGCACAGTGGACTCTTGGCTGACATCCCATGAATTCAGAAAGCTCCAGCAGTTTGAGTTCTACCATTACCACGAAAGTTTCGTACCACGAAAATGCCAAGAATTCGTGCCCACACCACCGTTGTCCATCTCGCGGGTTTCCTCCTCTCTCCACATGGCCACCTTCGCCCGGTGCCATATACCAGACGATCTGGTACAAATGCTTCGACTCCCACTGCTAAAAAACTTTCGCTTGTGGTGGTTTATCCGTCGGAGGCCTCACTGCACAACATCATCCACTCCAGTTGCCCTGCCCTGGAGCGCTTGCTGATTGTTTTGGGAATAGAAATCCCTATCAGTTGTCTCAAAATAAAGTCGCCTCACCTTAGGAGCATTGGAATTTGTTTTGAAGGACAGCAGCTCATCATCGAAGATGCCCCTTCACTTCAAAGGTTGCTCCTTCATAATTTTTATACACCTTCGCAAATAACTGCCGTGTCTGCGCCCAAACTGGAGACCTTGGGTGTAATTCGTGATCCGTTTGCTGATCACAACAAGTTGGTGTTTGGCTCCACACTTATTCAGGTACTGTATATTATCATCTACACATTTGTAATCATAAGCTGCATTTTTCATTTGTGCGCATAAGTTTTATATCATCTTGGAGTACACTTTGGGTACTAATATTATGTTATATGCTCAATGAAGAGTTCGTCCATGGATAGTCTATCAATGCTGCTGGATTCTGTCAAGATCTTATATATCAGAATGTTTAATTTTGATCTGAACATAATTATTGGCTTGCTGCGATGCTTTCCATCTCTGGAGAATTTATATAGAGAGGTGATAATTTCATGCACATTGAAAGCCCGTATATATTGTACTAGAATTAATCGTTCAGCTTCACTCTTTCGACATACTCTTTGTTCAGACCTTAACTGTTCTCAATCTTCATGTCTACTTAGGCAGTGCTACCACATGGAAAAAATGTATGACCAATCGGTGGCGTAATAAGCACCAGGATTTTCTTAGTTCTCATGACATTCGTTTGAGGACAATAACGATGGAAGGATATGCATCCAACCAGGCAAACAGAAGTTTTGTCACATTCTTCCCGTTGAATGCGAGGTTACTATTGTCCATGAGGCTTAAGTTTTACTGCAAGAGATTTCTCACGGTTGGACACGTTGGACAGCAAAAAAGAAGTTTCTGGTGGACAAATGGGCTTCTAAACGTGCTCGGCTTCTATTTAAAACAAGTTGTAGTCATCCTGAAATAAATTTTTTTGCACACGATGTTGATTTTATGGATCAGACCGATCCATTTGTTTGTGACTGCGAAAAAGAGTGGTTGGGTTAGATGTTACTGCCATGTTCAATCTGGGTCTTGTCTAAAAATTTGATGAACAATTAATCCTTGGGATTTTTGTACCGTTTGTAAGCTTGAGTTTCATGTTGTTGCCATCGTACTCCCCTCCACCTGCCACTACACTGCCGCATCTTCCACGGCTGCTGTTTGTTACCGTCCGAGGCCTCGCCCTCGTTCTCCGCCTTGGTTCGCTCGCTGTGCCCGCTGCCGTCTGGCGTTGTCAACATGGTCAACAACCCCCCCCCCCCCCCCCCCCCCCGCAAAAAAATATGGTCAACAACCAAGAGGAATCAGGAGATGACTGTACGTGGAGAGGCTGACAGTAGGGACCCACCAGGGTCATTGCATTACGCAAGCAAGTGCCTCATTATTACAAGCCAAAAAAATACTTCCTCCTAATTCCTCACCGTAAGAAAATCACTTAAATGTCTTAAAAGGTCAAATGACCCTCGAAATTTTCCAAAATTTGACATGACAGTTGTATTAGTACTAAAAAAATTCTCGTTCATTTAAAACACCATCCATTGCCACTTTACTCCAAATTCGTCCTTCACAGCTAATAAAAAATATGTACAACATCACACATAGTTGTTTTCTAGGAACTGTTTGCGATGAAAATATCGGGGTCTATTTAAGTCTCCCTCCTTAAGCTTCGCCAGCTCGTCTGCTCCAGAGCCGGCAACCCTCGTATCCACGAATCCCAATCCCCATTCTTGCACCCCTTCTTGCAAAGATGACGCCGTGGAAACGCTTCGTGAAGGCCCGTACGATGGCCGTCCCCCCCCCCCCCCCCCCCCCCCCCCCCCCCCCCCCCCGAGCGCTGCCGCCTGCGTCGAGAGCGCGGCCGCCTATGCCGAGAGTGCCACCACATCCGCATTGAGCGCAGCCGCTTCCGCCGAGAGGGCTGCAGCTGCTGCTGCGATGGCGGCTGCAAACGCCGAGAGCGCTCGAGGTGCCGTCCGTACCGCCGATGTCGCCCTGGCCCAGGTCGAGGCCATCCACGCCAAGATCGAGGATGCACATGCCAAGATATTGCAGGCCACCTTAGACTCCAGCATGCAACCCACGTCTGAAAAGGTGGCGGTGGACATGGAGCACCTGCTTCCTCATGAGGTCGCCGAGTGGGAGCTGGAGATGCAGGAGGCGGCGGAGATTGAGGAGCGCCGGGAGGAGGAGTTGCGCGTGGCCGAGGTCCAGGTAGAGAAGAGTTTGTCTGTCGAGGAATCGGCGGTGGAGTACCAGCGCAAGCTCTAGCGCAGCCACTACTACGAGTACTACAACCTTGAGGGCGGCGCCGATGACGAGGACGAGGACACGGTCGACTTCAGCAAGGGGACGCGGAGTCCACCAACGACGGCATGTCTCCAGGACAAGTCATCGACGTCTCATCTCACACCGGCGAAGCATAGGCCAGCGTGGCGGCGGATTTGTTAAAATTACACCGCGATCAGATAACACCAGGGACCCAGCAGCTCGCCCAGTTGTTTTTTTAGTTTTAGAGACGAAGATCAACTACGTGTTGTGCGGGGGCTGTGGCCCGTCTAGCCCACGCTTACGCTTTTGTTTAAGCACATGACGAGCCCAGTTGATATCTTTTTTCTTTCTGAAAATGGCTAGCCCAGTTCTTCTTTTTGGAGAACACCAAAACCGAGGCCTACTTGCTTTTCTCAGCCCTACTGGGCAGCAAATCTTTCAAGACGAGGAGGGAGGGATGTAAAGTAGTAAGAAATGGGCTTCCCTAGAAAATGGGCTATAAGTTGTAAGAAATGGGATGTAAATTTTTAAACCAAAGCCAACCGGTAATTACATTAAAATATCATTTTTTTCTGGATTTCTCTACTCTATACTCTTATAAAAACCAAAGCCAACTAGCAATTACATTAAAAGATCGTCTTTTCTCCCACAAGAGAAACTACTCATACAAATGCATCTTCATGTTCCATGCAACGCACGGGCATCTTGCTAGTTAAGATTTTAAATTTCATTCATTTTTTGCGGAGAATTGGACTCGAAATTTCGTGATGAAAAGAGTTCGGACCTCACCGAAATATGAAAAATTTTGTTGAATTTTTTTAGCAGTGCCCAGAATATATGGTATGTAATGCTAGTAAAAAGAATATGGGCTTCAAATATCCTTAAGAGTTAGCAAATGGGCTGTAAATTATTGAAAATAATGGCTAATGGGATGTATGTTGTTTTCCACAGATTTGGAGGCTAACTTATGTGCCTACTAGGTTGACGATGACGCTGTCCTAATTTTTTTTGACGCGTACGCAAGGCTTTGTCAACTTAGTCAACACAGAGCAGTGACTGTTGGATGTCCATCCAACGGTCGCCGTGCTTCTTCAATCTCTGATCTTCCTGCTCCAGCCGCCCAAACCAGCGCCGGCGGGACAGCCTGCTCCCTCCCCCCGTGGCCGGCTGTGCTGCCGCCAGGCCATCCCTCCACACACCCGCACATCCTGTTATTTTCCGGCGACGTCAGCCTCACCCGCAGCTGACCAGTCAGCGCTCGTACACCCCTCAGCGTGGGCATCCGCTGCGGTGGCTTCGCCGGCTCCGGGTCGTTCCCTTCCTGGGCCTCGCCCTCGTCAACCGTGTTTGTGCTCTCGGCGCGGCGAGGTCAACATGGTCAATAAACAACAATCATCGGAAGAGGCTGACAGTAGGGGTCCACACAAGGAAATGCCTCCTTATTACGCGCAAAATAATGATTCCTCCACCTGACAGCTGGGACCCACCGGAAGGGCCTCTGTATTTCTTGAAAAAAACGCCCCCCCCCCCGCTGTCATCTCGGACCCACCAGCTATATCTTCGCACACAAGGAAGTGCCTGCTTATTACGCACAAAAAATGAATACTCCCCCTGCTAGCTGGGACCCACCATTTTGGGAGGCTGACTTGCGGGCCTACTAAGATGACGGGGACGGAGGTCTTTGTCAACTTAGTCAATATGAATGATTCTAGCTCTAGTGACCGTACGATGTCCATCCAACGGCCGTAGTGCTTCTTCAACCTCTGGTCTTCTCGCTCCAGCCACCCAAAGCAGCGCCGGTCGTGCCGCCTGCTCCTGCCTCGTGTGGCCGGCTGTGCTGCCGCGGAGGCCTCACCGCCTCCTACTACTCCCACCGCTGGCCAGGCCATCCCTCCACTCACCGAAACCCACTATTATTCTGCGGCGACGACAGCCACACACCAAAGCCGAACCAGTGAACCATCGTACTCCTCTCTGTGTGGGAATCCACTGCTGTGTCTTCCCCGGCTCCGTGTTGTCCCCTTCCTAGGCCTCGATGTCGTCCACCGCCCTGGTGCTCTCGGTGTGGCGTGCTGAACGTGGTCAAGGAACGACTTCCATCAGAAGAGTACTGTACGTGGAGAGGCTGACAGCTGGATCCACGGCCGTAGCAAGGAAGTGCCTCCTTATTACGCGGAAAACAATGATTCCTCCACCTGACAGCGGGGACCCACTGGACGGGCCACCGTATTTCATGAAAAAAATGTTTCCCCCTGACTGCTGGGACCCACCAGCTACATCTTCACATGCAAGGAAGTGCGTCCATATTACGGGCAAAAAAATGATTCACCCCCTGACTGCTGGGACTCACCAGCTACATCTTCGCATGCAAGGAAGTGCCTGACAGTCGGTACCCACCCGGTTAGAGTGTACGTAGCGTTGTCATTATGGTCGCGAACATGTACGTACATACTGGTCGATCGGTCTATCCGCAGGCTATAGCAATGAACCGTGGCCGTGTAAGGAAGGGCACGTGTGGTAGTAGAGGCACGCATGTGTGGTAGTAGAGGCACACATGTAGCATGTACACGTACGTACAACGGCCAGGGTGCAAGAAAAGTAAATATGACCACATACGTACATACGGGCGGGGTCTCGAACGCCTACTCACGCATACGTACGGCCAGGGCTCGTGTACATGGCTGTGGCTGGGTCGGAACGGAGAAACTGCGTCGTCGTCGTGTTCATGGGGAGGCAACGGAATGTGCCGTGTTCATCGGGAGGCAACGGAACATGTGTTGTTCATCGGGAGCCAACCGACTTGGATGGAACAGGCGATGGAAACGAGGCCTGGCGTACCGCAGAACGGAGGAAACGGCCTTGTGTTCGACCGGCCACAGTGGAAACAGGATCCTGTTCATTGGGAGGGGTCTGGCGTACCGCAAAACGGAGGAAACTGACCTACTACGGTCGAAATGGGGTCCTGTTGATCGGGAGGGGTGTGGCGTACCGCAAAACGGAGGAAACAGAATTGTGTTGGAGCGCTATGGTCGAAATGGGGGTCCTGTTCATCGGGAAGGGTGTGGCGTACCGGAAAACGGGACTCCACGGGATACTGTTCATCTCCACCATTGACCTCCTCCAGCCTCCACGAGCTACCGTTCATCCATGGTCGACCTCACCTGTGACTATTCATCCACGGGCTCCTGTTCATCCATCCTCCACCGCACGCTCCTCCACCGGCTACGGTTCAACTAGCCCTCTCCACGGGGGTCCTATTTAAGCACCCCTCCACGGGCTACTGTTCATCCAGCCGTCCACCGGCTACTGTTCAACCAGCCCTCCACGGGGTCCTGTTCATCTAGCCCTCCACAGGGTCCTATTCATCCACTGGCTCGATCGATCAGGGTACTGTTCATCTAGCGGCAATGGCCTCTACTACCATGGGTTCCTGTTCATCCAACCCCCATCGGGAACTGTTCATCCAAACCCCCCAACAATGCTCACTGTTCATCCAGAGGCAACATCGATCGGCTTCAGTTAGCAGCCGTAGCGAAGGAATCGCTTGATCGGGTTTAGTTAACAGCCATCAATCGATTGCTCGGGTTCAGTAACGCGTAGCCTGCAGTGCAATCGCTCAGGTTCAGTTAGAGCGCAATGCCTCACACACACGCGTGTACGTACGAGAGAAACGCGCCTCGCTCGGCCCTAGACCAGGCACCGTAACCGGGAACTCCCCGATATTTTCCTCGCCCTCGCTTCTACCACGGTTTTTACCGTCATGGACAACCCAAAGAATGTCATGCAGCTGCGTCTCCGGCCCGCCCAGGACGAAAAGCCCATTTTCTGTCATCATTTTTTGTCATAGAAGTAGGAGCCCACCACATCTATGATGATACCGAGTTTTGTCACAATTATCATCATAGAAGTGTCATAAGTATGACAGAAAAAAATTTCGTTCGGCCCAAAATGTCATGGATGTGATTTTTTTTGTAGTGTCAGGTCTCAGATCGTGCGAGACAATCCTTCTCGGATCTCGTTCCAGGAGGCAGCGACCTAGATTCCTGGGAGGGCCACTCCCACGCTCACGCGTGATAACCCAGAAGTATAGGGGATCACAACAGTTTTCGAGGGTAGAGTATTCAACCCAAATTTCTTGTTTGACACAAGGGGAGCCAAAGAATATTCTCAAGTATTAATAGTTGAGTTGTCAATTCAACCACACCTGAAAGACTTAATATCTCCAGCAAAGTATTTAGTAGCAAAGTAGTATGGAAGTAACGATAACGGTGGCAAAAGTAACAGTAGCAGTTTTGTAGCAATCGTAACAATGGCAACAGAAAAGTAACTTAGCAAAGATCAATGTGAAACAAACTCGTAGGCAATGGATCAATGATGGATAATTATGCCGGATGGCATTCATCATGCAATAGTTATAACATAGGGTGACACAGTACTAGTTCCAATTCATCAGTATAATGTAGGCATGTATTCCGAATATAGTCATACATGCTTATGGAAATGAACTTGCATGACATCTTTTGTCCTATCCCCCCATGGTAGCAGGTTCCTATTGGAAACTAAGGGATATTAAGGCCTCCTTTTAATAGAGTACCAGACCAAAGCATTAGCACTTAGTGAATAAATGAACTCGTCAAACTACGGTTATCACCGGGAAGTGTCCCGACTATTCTCACTCCAGGGTTGCCGGATCATAACAAGCAGTATGTGAATGTAACTTGCAAGATAGGATCAAGAACACAATTATATTCATGAAACATAATAGGTTCAGATCTGAAATCATGAGACTCGGGCCCTAGTGACAAGCATTAGGCATAGCAAAGTCATAGCAACATCAATCTTAGAACATAGTGGATACTAGGGATCAAACTCTAACAAAACTAACTCAATTACATGGTAAATCTCATCCAACCCATCACCGTCCAGCAAGCCTACGATGGGACTACTCACGCAAGGCGGTGAGCATCATAGAATTGGTGATGGAGGATGGTTGATAATGACGATGGCGATGATTTCTCCTCTTCGAAGCCCAAAACGGACTCCATATCTGCCCTCCCGAGGAAGAACAGGGGTTGGCGGTGGCTCCATATCCTAAAACGCGATGAATCCTTCTCTCTGATTTTTTCTCCCTGAACGTGAATATATTGTTGGGAAACGTAGCATGCAGTTTCAAAAAAATTCCTACGCTCATGCAAGATCTATCTAGGAGATTCATAGCAACGAGGCGGAGAGTGTGTCTGCATACCCCTGTAGACCGAAAGCGGAAGCGTTTGACAATGCGGTTGATGTAGTCGAACATCTTCTAGCTCCGATCGATCAAGCACCGAACGTACGACACCTCTGAGTTTTGCATACATTCAACTCGTTGACGTCCCTCACCTTCTTGATGCAGCAAGGTGTCGAGGTAGTATATGAGTTCCGCTAGCTCGACGACGTGGTGACGGTGATGGTGAAGTGATCTCCGCAGGTGTTCGCCTAAGCACTACGAAAATATGACCAAGGTGGTAAATGGTGGAGGGGGCACCGCACATGGCTAGATGCCCCCTCCTCATATATATAGGTGGTAGGGAGGGAGGAGCAGCCATAGGAGGCGCCCAAGTAGGAGGAATCCTACTTGGAGTCCCTCCCAAGCCGCGCGCCCCCTGCCATATATAACCGAAGGGGAAGGAAAGAGGGGGGAGAGGGAAGGAAGTAGGAATCCTAATCCACAATTTCCTTGCCCTTCCCTCTTTCCTTCTCCTCCTCATAGGGCTGGCCTCTATAGGGGCGCACCAGGGCTGGTGTGTTCCCTCACTTGGCCCATAAGGCCCATATTGTGGCCGGGGTTGCCCGAAACTCATTTCCGGTGACCCGATAAGTACCCGGTACCCTTCGTAACACTTCCAGTGTCTGAATACCATCGTCCTATATATCAATATTTACCTTTCGACCATTTCCAGACTCCTCATCATGTCCGTGATCTCATCCACTCCGAACAACATTCGATCACCAAATCACAAAACTCATATAATACTATATCGTCAACGAACGTGAAGCATGCGGACCCTACGTTTCGAGAACTATGTAGACATGACCGAGACACCTCTCCGGTCAATAACCAATAGTGGAACCTGGATGCTCATATTGGCTCCTACATATTCTACGAAGATCTTTATCGGTCGAACCGTTATGACAACATGCATTATTCCCTTTGTCATCGGTATGTTACTTGCCGAAGATTTGATCATCGGTATCTTCATACCTAGTTCAATCTCGTTACCGGCAAGTCTCTTTACTCGTTCCGTAATACATCATCTTGCAACTAACTCATTAGTCACATTGCTTGCAAGGCTTCTTATGATGTGTATTACCGAGAGGGCCCAGAGATACCTCTCCGATACTCGGAGTGACAAATCCTAATCTCGATTTATGCCAACCCAACAAACACCTTCGGAGATACCTGTAGAGTATCTTTATAATCACCCAGTTACGTTGTGACGTTTGATAACACACATGGTGTTGGAGATATAACTACTGAGTATAAACCGCCCAGGAGGGGCCGGGTTATACCCATAAGGAGTTATCCATATTGAAGCCCATGAAGACAAGGAGTATGGCGCTTTAATATGAGAGGTCTAAAAGCCCAGGGCCCAAAGGCGGATTAGGGCCCGTAGACATAAACCGCCATAAGGTGTGTAACTTGTGTTGTAAGATAGGAAAGAGTAGAAACCGAGCCGGACACATTTATAAGCCGACCGGGATTCTGTAAACCGCCGGGCGACCCGATGGCGGTTTAGGGACAAGAAACAACAGTTCAAGAGCCAGGCAAAGCGGATTCGCTCCCTGGTCATCGAAACCCTAGAAATCCCATCATAACTGGAGTAGGCTTTTACCTTCACCGCAAGGGGCCGAACCAATATAATTCCTTGCGTCCTTTGTCCGCTTTAACATAGTCGCCGCCACTTCACGATTGGCATCCCTCACAGTCGAAGGTGCGTCCCCCGTAGCGGTTGAGACGCGACGGGCTAGGGAGCTCCTTCAGACAGCTTTGACTCAGCAGTAGGCGTATTCATATAGCCGCTAGAGAATTCATTCCACACCCGCCCAAGTCGGAGTTACAGCAGGCACTTTGATGAATCGGCCGTATCAAGTAGTGTGTGAGACCGTAACCCGCCTCGAGGGCATAATCCGACAAGTGGTACTAATGCTCAGGATTTGGTGGATCAGGGCAGAGCGCGTCGAGAAGCCGAGTTAGCAGCGCAGTATGTGGCCCGTCATCTTACTCTGGTTCGTCCAACAACTTCGGTGGAGCCAGGAGTTACCTCTAGCTCTTTGGGGGTGCCGTGTCTCGTCCTGACTCTACGTAATGTGCGGCTGCCCAAGGATTTCAAAGGGCCCTGTAAAGTTCCCAATTATACTGCCGATTTACCCCCCGAGTCATGGATCTAAAGCTATGAGATGGCAATGGAGATGTTGGATGTGGATGATGCGGCCTGTGCTAAATACTTCACCATGATGTTGGAAGGAACAACTTGCACTTGGCTGAAAAGTTTACCAACTAACTCCATCGGGTCATGGGCTGCGTTAAAGGCCCGATTTATCCAGAATTTCAAGGACACGTGCAAGCAGCCCATGTCAATTGTGGACCTAGCCGCATGTGTCCAAGAAGAAGGTGAATCGACAACTCGTTGGGTGCGCCAGGTTTCAGAAATCTTGCATTCATCGGACCGCATTAACACGGATATAGTAGTCTTAACGTTGGAGGGCAATTGCCGATTCATGCCTTTGAAGCTGAAATTAGGATGGCTCAAGCTCCACTGCAATGACATGGGAACGCTTATGGCAGCTCTAGTTAAGTATGTCGATTCTGATAGTACCAAGGACCCCGAGTCTGATGATGGAAAGCCGGGGAAGGGAAAGAAGAGTGACAGTAATAAGGGGCAGCAGCATAACCCGGTGGGTCATGGAAACAACGGTAAGTGCAAAGTAGATAACAGTTTGGATTTTGTAGCTAACACCAACACGCAGAATAACAATCAGCGTCGCAAGGGTAAACCGCCCCCGCGGGGTGGAGGGTCAAGTGTCAATCTCGAACGCCTGTTAAACCAGCCCTGCCCAAGGCACGGGACGTGCGAGAGACTGGCCACGCACCTTTGGAAGGATTGCTTTATTATGCGGGGGTTCAGGAGGCGGTTCTCATGGGCCGGGTTATGGTGGAGGCAGTTCCGGTTCAGGATTTCAAGGCAACCAAAACGGACATGGCAATCAAGGCAGTCAGGGCAACCAGGGTGGTTATAATCATCAGGGGGGCCATCAGTAGCAGTCGGGTTACCAGAGTAATCCGAAGCAGTTGAATAGTGGGCAGTATCATGTCTTCACCACTAGCTTATGCAAGCGTGATCAAAAGCTTCATAAAAGGGCAGTAAACTCCGTTGAACTGCAGTGCCCCGTTATCTGCGCTGGTCTGAACAACCCATTTTGTGGAGTCGAGAGGATCATCCACCCCGGGTTGATAATCCTTGTCATCTAGCATTGGTGGTGGTGCCTCAGGTTGGAGGATATAAATTTACCAAGGTGCTCATGGATGGAGGGAGCAGTATCAATATCCTTTATTATGAAACCTTCCGTCACATGAGGTTGACAGATAAAAATCTTAAACCGTCGAACATTGTTTTCCATGGTGTGGTACCTGGTAAATCGGCGTATCTAGTTGGTAAGATAGCTCTAGATGTCGCTTTTGGAGATGATCATGATTCAAGATCAGAGACATTGACGGTTGAAGTGGTGAACATCAAGATCCCATATCATGCCCTGTTTGGACGGCCGGCTTATGCTAAGTTCATGGCAAGGCCCTGTTATGTTTATCTGCAGCTCAAGATGTCGGTTCATAAAGGGACCATCACGGTACATGGGAGTCGTAGGATTGCTTTGGAATGTGAGGAAGGTGATGCGGCTTATGCTGAGTCAGTTTGTGCAATAGAGGAGTTGAAGTTTTACAAGGACAATGTTGATCCGGTAGATATGACTTCTTTGAAAAAACAAACTACAGAGCATGATCCGACATTGAAGTTTAAATCGGCTAAGGAAACCAAGTTAGTTGATTTTGTTCCTGGCGATTCCTCCAAGCAGTTTAGCGTCAGCGCTAACCTGGATACGAAATAGGAAGGCGCGTTCATCGAGTTCATCCGTGAGAACCGGGACATCTTTCCATGGAAACCTTCTGACATGCCAGGTGTACCGAGGGAACTCGCTGAGCACAGTCTTAATATTGATCCTAAGTTTAAACCGGTCAGGCAGTTTCTCCGCTGCTTCAATGAAGAAAGGCGTAAGGCTATTGGTGAGGAGGTAGCCCGGCTCTAGGCAGTAGGGTTTATTGTGGAGGTTTTTCACCCTGAGTGGTTAGCTAACCCGGTGCTAGTGCTTAAGAAGGACGGCACTTGGGGGATGTAAGTGGACTACATAGATTTGAACAAGGCTTGTCCAGCTAATCCCTTTGCTCTCCCTCGTATTGATCAAATCATTGATGCTACAGCGGGCTGTGAGCATTTGAGCTTTTTGGATGCTTATTCTGGTTATCATCAGATCAAAATGGCAGTTAAGGACCAGGAGAAGACAACTTTTATAACTCCCTTTGGAGCCTTCTGCTATGTATATATGCTTTTGGGCTTAACAGTGCCCAGACGACTTATCAACGCTGTGTGCAGAATTGTCTTCATGACCAGATTGGGCGCAATGTTCATGCTTATGTGGATGATATTGTGCTGAAGTCCAGAAAGGAGGTGACGTTGATAGCTGACTTGAAGGAAACCTTTGATAATCTTTGGGTCTATAAGATGATGCTTAATCCGGCCAAGTGTGTTTTTGGTGTTCCGGCAGGAAAGCTCTTGGGTTTTCTAGTGTCTAACAGGGGTATTGAAGCTAATCCGTAAAAGATCAAAGCTATTACGTCTCTGGCTAAACCAGCGTGTATCAACGATGTTCACTATCTGGCGGGCCGTATTGCAGCATTGAGTCGGTTTATCAGCCGTTTGGGAGAGAAAGCAATCCCTCTATATAGGATGATGAAGAAGACAGACAATTTTGTCTGGAGTGATGGTGCTAATGTGGTGTTTGAGGATTTGAATAAGCAGTTAGCCGAGCCACCTGTTCTTGTTGCTCCGGTCGATAAAGAGCCGTTGTTGTTGTATGTGGCAGCTAATGCCCGGGCTGTCAGTGTGGCCATTGTGGTGGAGCGTAAGGAAGCTGGGAAGGAGTATCCGGTTCAACAGTCAGTTTATTATATCAGTGAGGTACTTACTGAGTCTAAGCAAAGGTACCCACATTGGCAGAAGCTGGTGTATGGAGTTTCTATGGCAAGCCGGAAGCTCAAGCAGTATTTTTAAGGTTATCCCATCACAGTGGTCAGTTCTGCCCCTTTGGGAGATATAATCCAGAACAGGGAGGCAACTGGCCGAGTTGCTAAGTGGGCTATTGAACTTGGGCCTCACGGATTAAAATATATGCCTCACACGGCGATCAAGTCCCAACTCTTGTGGATTTTATCAATGATTGGACAGAGTTACAGGCACCGGAAGAAAAGTTGGATCATACTTATTGCACTATTCATTTTGGTAGGTCCAGGCAATTGGAGGGCTCAGGGGCTGGAGTCGTGTTAACTTCCCCACGAGGTGATAAGTTTTGTTATGTTCTCCGTTTAATGTTCCCTTGCACTAACAATGCAGCTGAATATGAGTCTTTACTCCATGGTCTTCGAATGGCTAAGGAGATGAATCAAATCCGGGTTAAGTGCTTTGGTGACTCAGACCTGGTGACTCAGCAAGTATCTGGTACATGGGATTCCAAGGACCCAATCATGGCAGCGTATCGTCGAGAAGTAGATATTGTTGCAGGTCACATTAAGGGTTATTAGGTTGACCATGTGGACCGGCGAAGGAATGAAGCGGCGAACTCTTTAAGCCATTTGGGTTCCCAACGTAAACCGGTTCCACCCAATGTTTTTCTGGATGTTTTGCATAACCCGTCAGTCCAGCTACCTACGGAGGTGGATTTGGCTGTTCCTGACCCGGAGACTTAGTTAGTGGCAGCTCTTCATGTTATCCCGGATTGGACGGTCCCATATTTGGCGTATATGAACCGGGCCGAGTTACCGTAGGATGAAACTTTGGCCAGGCAAATAATCCGGCGATCCAAGTCAATGACCATTATCAATGGGGAATTGCATCATTGTAGTGTAACAGGGGCGTTTCAGCATTGTGTGTCTCCGGAAGAAGGCTGTGAGATTTTGCGTGAGATCCACGAAGGAGATTGTGTTCACCATGCCGGTTCAAAATCCTTGGTAGCTAAGTCTTTTCGTCACGGCTTCTATTGGTTGATGGCTCAAGCTGATGCTGAGGACTTGGTAAAGAGGTGTGATGGTTGTCAGAAGTTTGCACGCCGCGCTCATATTCCGGCTCAAGAATTGAGGATGAGTCCAATCACTTGGCCGTTTGCAACTTGGGGGCTGGATATGGTTGGGACCTTTAAGAGGTTCAAGGATAAGAAGACCCACCTTCTGGTGGCGGTTGATAAGTTCACTAAGTGGGTGGAGGCAGAGCCAGTCAGTAAGTGTGATGCAGCCACAGCGGTTCAATTCCTTAGAAGGTGATTTTCCTGTTTGGTTTTCCACACAGCATCATAACAGATAATGGTACTAATCTATCCAAGGGTTCTATGGAAGAATTTTGTCAATGTGAGCATATCCGGCTTGACGTGTCATCCATGGCTCACTCCCAATCTAATGGTCAAGCGGAGAGAGCCAATCAAGAGATACAAAGAGGCATCAAGCCCCGGCTTATGGTTCCTTTAAAGCGGACGCCAGGCTGTTTGGTGGAGGAGTTACCTTCTGTGTTATGGAGCATCAATACCACGCCCAACAGATCAACGGGTTATACACCTTTCTTCATGGTTTACGGAGCAGAGGCGGTCCTCCCTAGTGACATTCGTCATGATTCACCCCGTGTGGCGGCTTATGTTGAAGCCCATAATGATAAGGCATGTCAGGAAGCACTTGATCTGTTAGATGAGGAGCGTGACATTGTAGCGGCGCGTTCAGCGATTTATCATCAAGATCTGCATCATTATCACAGCCATCGGGTTAAAACCAGAACATTTCAAGAAGGGGATCTGGTGCTCCGGCTCATCCAGGATCAGACTGATATGCACAAGTTATCCCTGCCTTGGGAAGGACCCTTCATGGTCAGCAAGAATCTGCACAACGGATCATACTACCTTATCGATGTTCGAGAGCACAAAGACTCACGTAAATCGGAGGAGGAGACCCACCGGCCGTGGAATATAGCTCATCTTCGGCCTTACGACACCTGAGCCATAGGCTCCTCTTATGTACATATTATTGACAATGTATATATTATGTGATCAATATAATAAACCGGCATCCCTGCTAAAGCGGGGCCTCTGCTGTTATTCCTTGAAAGGTCTTTTGTTACATGGGGGCTTCTGTTTATAAAGCAGAGTTATAATTACCCATTGATCCGGCTCATAAGCCACACATAAAAAAACGCTTGGGGGCTTGCCACCCAAGGTCAAAAGGAGCTAACGAGAGTTTGTTGCAAAGCACAACTCAAACATAGGCACCCATTGAGCACAGCTCAAAATATTACTAGGGGGCTCTTTGCTTCTACAAGAACCAAGAGTCTATAACCTTGTAATAGGCTATAAAAGCCAGGCTTGGAAGCCAGGTGTATTCACCTAAAACCCTGGGTTATCCTGCCTTTTTTAAGTAAGCCACTCCGTCCAGGTAATCCTGGTAGACCCGTCGAACGTTTGACAAGTCAATCTTATAAAGACCCTGAACTTGTCATAGTTAAAATGACGATTGCTTGATGTGAGGTCCATCTTATAAAGGCTTTGTAAAATGGTTTAACTCAGTGGCCTGGCAGCCCATGAAAAGCCTCGCCCTTTTTATATATTTTTCTGAAATATCTCTTTTTGATGTTTCTTTTGATGAGTTCTATACTAAACCGGTGTTTATTGACCCGGCCTGGCTGTTGACTATAAGTCGGCTGAACAAATTGAGAATATTGCTGGTATCTATTGACTTGGCTTTGCTATCAATTATAAGTCGTCAGTATACAATCAGATATAAACCGGCGTTGATTGACCCGGTCTGGCTTTGACTACAAGTCGCCAGTATGATATACGAATAAACCGGTGTTTATTACAACCCGGTCCGGCTTTACTATAAACCGGCCAAACAGTGTGGAGTTATCAGTACTCAAGATTTGGGTTATCACCCATACTACAGAAAGTTGGTTAGCCAATGATGTGATCCAATGTCACAGGTATGATATATTTTATTGTCATTCAATACAGCCTAGTTATAAAACCGGATTATATGTGGGGCATTATGACCCGTCCGATGATAGATCGCCAGGACACTTTTCAACTTGTTATATGCAGAAATAGGTCAAATAAAGCTGCTAATGATCATAAGCAGATATAACATAAATCACGGCGGATTAACAATATCATGCAAAGTGAATATGCACGATGGCATAGCAGACCAAGTGTTTTAACTAGCCTATTACAAGGCGTTTTGATGCCCAAAAGGATAATTGTTTTCAGCAAATATTACAGCATGCAGAAGATTAAACCAGCCTACGAATTATGATTCTTTGCCAGGCTGGCTTGACGGTTGTGGATCATCCTGCACCAGTTCACCCTCCTCCTCGCCACCCAGCGGCTGGAAATCAATGGTGGTCCAGTCGATTCCAGTTAGGGCCTTGAATACAGCTTCATCGTTTATAAGGTTGGAGGGGTCAACGTCAGGAGCGTAGGTATGCTTATGGATTGGTGGGATAAGATCATCCACGTCATGAGTTGGTGCAGCAAGTCGTTTATTGTCAATATCATAAACCGGCCAATAATGAGAAAGGTCTGTTTCTTCGGCCAATTTTCTCGCTAATGGGCGCATTTCCTTCGTCAAAGCTTGAAGATCATCATTATCAAACTTTGACCCGTCTTCCTTTATGCTCGGATAGTCACGTCCTATATCAGCTGAGTCAAGATCTGGTATCTAGGCTTTAGCCCGGATTAGCGCAGTTAGAGCACCTGCCCTTGCAGCTGATCTTTTTAACTCGTCCAATCGGGCAGGCAGCATGGACAACTTCTCCAACGTTTCTTTGATCAAGGTAGGGGGCGGTTTGTTATGAGCGGCAGTGCAAATGATCCGCTGTGCGCCGGTATATAACTGCTCTATAAGAGTATAGGCAGCCTTCAACTTCTTCTGCATATCAGAGCCCAGGTGGGTAATGCGAGATCCTGCGTCATAGTACATATTGATAAACCGACATGTTATGGGATAATACATGTTGAAGATTATCATAAAGGTACTTACCAAACACAGCAGTGGTCATGGCATTGATTTGCCGCTTCAAGCCAGTCAACTCTTCTGTTACCGGTTTAAGAGCTGCTTCAGCGTCCTCTGCCCGCTTTAGCAGAGTTGCTTTTTCACCTTGCCATCCTGCCCGTTCGCTTTTAAAGCCTTCTTTCAGTTGTTCCATGGCTATTAAAGCGCCAGTCGGCTCTTCTTTAGCTTTGGAAGTTTATGCCTGCTGGGACTTAATATTTTCCTGATGGTCGGCGATTTGAGATTCTTTTTGGCTCAAATCGGCCTGCAAGCGACATGAAAGGAGTTAGTGGTGCATATTTGAAGTCCCAAGCACATAACAGGTTATACACTTGGCACTTGGGGGCTAATGCATATGGTTTTTATCAACTGACATTTTCAAGCCCCAGGCACATAACAAGTTATACACTTGGCACTTGGGGGCTAATGTATATTTGCTCAAGTCACAAGTATGAATTTTTCTTCATCGATCGATTTACAAAGATGGTTATCAAGCGTTTTGGAAGCTTTATGACAGAAAGGTACCGATTGATCCTAAAGGTATGAACCGATCCCTGGGGACTACACAAGCAAAAAAATTGCAAGAATCATACTTTCAAGTCCCGGTTCATCATGAAACGATAAATCTGCCCTTGGGGGCTACGCATGCAAAGTTGAAGTATTACAAAGTCCCGGTTCATGTTGATATCATAAACCGACCCCCGGGGGCTGCTGGAGTTGATATTAGAAACTGAATAGGAGAAACAATTATGAAGAGTTAAAAGTGTTTACCTCATATCGCTCCTTCATCAGGCCTACTAAACCGTCTTCATAGTCGCGGCTGGTATACAGGCGGTTCAAGAAGCCGGAATGAATCTCTTCGGCATTGAGGTGGGCGTAGCTGGATAAATCTGTTTTCCACTTGCCCTTATCCATAGCAGAAAATTCTTCCTTCGCACTATGCTTTGATAAAGTGATAGGATTGCCAGGGTGGCCGATGCCAGTGACAATGACATCGTCCGATTGGTCTACATCCGGATTGGCTGGATTTGGCGGTTCATCAGCTGCTTTGGCTGGGCTTGGTGGTTCTTTTGCAGCTCTGGCCGGGCTTGGCGGATCAGTAGCATGGCCAGTGGGATCCTCTTCCGTCAGTTCAGCAAAAATCTCAGGATGTTCTGGTGGTGGATCATCATGTATAGCGTCAGCATCCGGCTCAAATTGTTCTAGGGCCTGCTCCGGATTATCATCAGCCGGGTTATCATCAGTTGGCTTATTCAATTTAGCCTTTTTGCTGGGCCTGGCTTTGGCTCTGAAAGGAAAAGACATAAAGGTTAGATATAACAAATAAATATAAGGCGTCAAGAGTTAAGTTTAAAGTGCTCACCCAGGAACAGTCTTCAGAGGAGGGAGTTGTGTGGCCGTTGACTCGCCGGATGATGAATGAGGTGTTCCCTAATAGTTTGAATCAGACAGATTAATAGGTTGCCTGAAATAACCCGCATTGGGATAAGAAGTATCAGAAATATATGAGACCTTTGATCGACGTTACCGGGTTGGAGTGTTTGGTAAACCGGCTGAAGTAACTACATGGCCGCTGTGCCGGGTTGTGCGCCGAGCTTCATGCTGCTGTTTCTTCAAAAGAAAGTTGGGATCCAGATAAGCTAGAGGGTCTGAAAATTTTACTTTCTAGTTTGCTTGATGGATTTTCTGTGTTGGCTGAGGATCTGAACCGGAGGAAAGAATAATTACCTCTACATCTTCGACCCGGCTAGCTTTAGCGTCCTCCTGATAAGGGTCATTGTCAATGAGGTGTATGAAAAATGAACCAAGAGAATCAAGTTCCACCTCTGAGTCCGGATTATCAAGATCCTCGTCAAGGTTCAGCCAGGTGGATTCAGTAGTTTTCTTCTTGGCAGGTCTTTTAGTAACCTTGGTCTTGGGACGAGGTGTCTTTGCCGGTTTATCCTGAGGTTTCTTCTTCTGGAACAGATCATCACCCTGCCAAATATTGACAACGGTTATAAGAAAAAGTTAATAATATCATGTACAAGCAGGAGTTAGGCAATTCTTACAGCTGGCGGTTTATTCAAAACATAGAAGGGACTTAACCCTGTTTTGCTACAGACAACCACCGATTCATCCAGTATCTTTTTAACAGCTTCAGTGATTTCAGAGTCAGTCAACTAAATGTCAGTGTGCCATTGAGGGTCTTTGGATTGCCATGTGTACTCGCACATTAAACCGGGGCGACGGCTTAAAGGCAAAATACTCCAAGATATCCAGCAACGAACAAAGTCAATTCCTATCAAACCGTTAGCCACAAAGGCTCTGAGCTTGGCGAGTTGTGGTGCATATTTGGCTCGTTCCTTTGCAGTCAGCCTTTGGGGAAATGGATGTGTGTTGGTAAGCCGGTGAGGACGATATCCCGGCATATGATTCTCATCTTCAGGGGAAGTATCTTTGCAATAGAACCAAGTCTGGTTCCAATCCTTAGGATTACTATGACTCTTTGCATGAGGGAAGCTGACATCTTTCCTTTTTTGAATTCAAACACCACCAGGTTCAGTATTGGGCCCATCTACAAATTCGGTGTGGCAGTTTAAGTAGAAAAAGTCTGTGAACAGTTCAACAATTGGTTCTTCTTGTAGATAAGCCTCGCAAAACACTTGAAAATTACAAATATTGGATATCGAGTTAGGTCCAATATCTTGAGGGTGGATCTGGAAGTTAGCAAGCACATCACGGAAAAATTTGGATCCGGGCGGTTGAAAACCACGGCTCGGATGATCAAAAAACACAACTATCTCGCCCTCCTTGGGTGTAGGAGGATTTTCCAAACCGGAGGATTTCACTCTGCTTTGGTAAAGAGCCAGTGAGAACACATCCTTTCAGATCTTCTTCCTTAATCTGATATGGAACCCAGTTACAAGCATAGAAGGTCTTGGCCATTTCTTAGACAACATGAAGGAAGGTTTGTGCCGGCTTAAAGATTCATGGTTGACAAGCATAAAGCGTTGCAGGTTAAGAGACAAAAGGTTTTCCAGCATGCAGGAATTTTTAAACCGGAGGTTAATGCTAATATGAAGGATAAAGTGATTGGCGGTTTACAAGGGGACTAATGGTATATGGCAGGTTATTTTCTAAAAAGATAAACTGACTACATGGAGAATCAGAGTATAGATCTGAAGCTAAAAATGACTAAGTAAAGAAGAACAAGTTTCACAGTTTTACATTAGAATTTTAGATCTACCGCATGTCAGGAAAAAGGAAAATATTTAGACCTAAGGGTTGGTGCTTGAGCAGTTCATGAAGTTCCAGATCAGGTCTTTCTATGCAAAAGGGATGATCTGATGCCAAAAGAGGAACTATTATTGTTACCGCATAGTAATATATCAGGTTTGAATCTATCCTATAAGCCTTAGTGAAGAACAGGGGAAGAACACCATGAAGCTTATATAAGCCCGTGCGAACCCTAAACGGATCTACAGAGGAAAGAAAGAAAGACTCACCAAGGCTATTGAAAAGCGGAAAGGCGCCGCAGTTCTCTGGTCGAATCAGGTTGATGCAGCGGCCGTCGTTGGGGCACATGAGAAGGTCGACGGCGGCTGCAGTGCTCGAGTGCTGAGGCGACACGAGGAGGAAGAAAGACGAAGGGGCAAGGGGAGAAAAGGAAAGGGACCCTCGGCCCTATTTATAAGACGAAGGGATAAGCGACAAGCGCGGGAATCGAGGAAGCCCAAAAAATGGATATGTCCCAGAGTTGTCGCCTCGATTTTCGGAGGCTCATTAATAAAAGTAGGGTATACATGGTTTTTTAATGAACAGGGGACGTCATGGTGGTTTATTGTAATCCTGGAAGATGACGTCATGGCGGATTACAAGGTTTACTCGAAGGTACTGAAGAGGAAGTTTTTCTAAGTGTTAAAGATTGACATGAACATGTTAAAATAAATCTGGGGCCTAATGTTGGAGATATAACTACTGAGTATAAACCACCCAGGAGGGGCCGGGTTATACCCATAAGGAGTTATCCATATTGAAGCCCATGAAGACAAGGAGTATGGCGCTTTAATATGAGAGGTCTAAAAGCCCAGGGCCCAAACGCGGATTAGGGCCCGTAGACATAAACCGCCATAAGGTGTGTAACTTGTGTTGTAAGATAGGAAAGAGTAGAAATCGAGCCAAACACGTTTATAAGCCGGTCGGGATTCTGTAAACCACCGAGCGTCAACCTGTGTATGTAAAGGGACGATCCGGTGGCGGTTTAGGGACAAGAAACAACAATTCGAGAGTGAGGCAAAGCGGATTCGCTCCCTGGTCATCGAAACTCTAGCAATCCCATCATAACTGGAGTAGGCTTTTACCTTCACTACAAGGGGACGAACCAGTATAATTCCTTGTGTCCTTTGTCCGCTTTAACCCCTTTAAGCTAACTACGTTGCGATGGCTCCACGACTAAGTCCTCACACTAGGACATCTGCCGTGACAATCCCACGACACATGGTATTCCCCCGGTATCTGGGAGTTGCATAATCTCGTAGTCAAAGGAATATGTATTTGACATGAAGAAAGCAATAGCAATAAAACTGAATGATCAATATGCTAAGCTAACGGATGGGTCATGTCCATCACATCATTATCCTAATGATATGATCCCGTTATCAAATGACAACTCATTTCTATGGTTAGGAAACCCTAACCATCTTTGATCAACGAGCTAGTCAAGTAGAGGCTTACTAGGGACACAATGTTTTGTCTATGTATTCACACATGCATCAAGGTTTCCGATCAATACAATTCTAGCATGAATAATAAACATTTATCATGAATAAGGAAATATAAAATAACAACTTTATTATTGCATCTAGGGCATATTTCCTCCAGTCTCCCACTTGCACTAGAGTCAATAATCTAGTTCACATCGCCATGTGATTTAACACCAATAGTTCACATCTTTATGTGATTAACACCCATAGTTCACCTTGCCATGTGATAAACACTCAACGGGTTCACGAGATTCAATAATCTAGTTCACATTGCTATGTGATTAACACCCAAAGAGTACTAAGGTGTGATCATGTTTGGCTTGTGAGAGAAGTTTAGTCAACGGGTCTACTACATTCAGATCCGTATGTATTTCGCAAATTTCTATGTCTATAATGCTCTGCATGGAACTACTCTAGCTAATTGCTCCATGTTCAATATGTATCTAGATCAGTGTCAAAGCTTGCATCGACATAACTCTTTACGACGAACTCTTTATCACTTCCATAATTGAGAAATATTTCCTTAGTCATCTTATATAACTAAGGATAATTTTCACCAATGTCCAGCGATCTACTCCTGGATCACCATTGTACCCCCTGGCCAAACTCATGGCAAAGTACACAATATGTCTGGTACATAGCATGGCATACTTTATAGAACATATGGCTGAGTCATAGGGAATGACTTTCATTCTCTCTCTATCTTTTGTCGTGGTCGGGCTTTGAGTCTTACTCAACTTCACACCTAGCAACACAGGCAAGAACTCTTTCTTTGACTGCGTAAGCCAGACAAGACAGTGCGCCAAGATATTTTATATCACATCCCACACGATTCTTTCTAGTAAACTGTTTGTCGTATACTTGATTTTTTCATTATGTTTTGAAAGACAAAATGGTGTTACAGAGGGAAAGGATGCTGTTTGAATTGCTAGAACATTTACGTACAGTGAACATGCAACTATTACATGAGTGTCGTGTTTAAATTTGGAATTATTCCGGGTTTGTTTGGCATTTTTATGCATTAATTGAGTTTCTAGGCATTTAATGTGCATAATTCAAATTTAAACTACAAGCACATGCTCCAATGCACCAAAGTTTGTTGAAAATCACATGTGTGTCTTTGGGTAAATTTATAGGTCCCATGCAAGAAATGGGAATAAAATTCAAACATCTGGGTGTCATGGCTCGGCCGGAATGATTGAGAAACTTGGTTTTTTAATTCCTGTAAATCCAAAACACGGCTGAAAATCATGAAACTTGGCATGGTGTCATGACATGGCACCAACATGCTGCAGTAAATTTTTTTGGCCGAATTGGGACAAGCTTTGGTGTAAGCTTCTTGCAAACCGAAGCTTCCCTCAAGAAGGCTCCTGGTTCCGAGAGGGAACTGTTGACACACGACGCCGGGGGTGATGCACCGCAGCTCACGTCGAAGGAGACCCGACCGACAGCGCGATACGCAAGACAGTCGACGGGCGCTTTTGCAGACCCGAAAACCCCACACCCCCGGGAGGGACCCCGTCAGGGAGTGCGGCAGCTATGGGCTGCCCTAGGTCGATTCGCTCGCCCCTAGAGCCTTGGGATTCGCAGCTCTCAAACACGAAGAACAGCGAAGAACGAGATAGAAAAACGATGGAGAGATAAAACGTAGATGAAAAAGTAGTATATTGATTTGTTCGATTGTGTGTTCTTCAATTGGCCGTCACCCCCAACATATATAAGAGGCGGCTAGACTTCCCGTACATGTAAAGGATTCATCTAGGCTTTCCTTACAAGAAAAATTACATCAATTCACGTCCTAGAGTCCTAATTCTATTCCAACTCGGATTCAGTATGAATCTGGCCCAAACTCTGTCTTCCTTCTTGCGCGGGCTGCCGGGCTTGCATATGATGTCCGATCGAGACGACCCAAATATCAAACTTGTGCGCCTCGACTATACGAACAACTCTCATGTTGATCACTTTTTCAAATAAGGCCATCTTGAATACTTTTCGAGGTCATCTTTATCTTCCAGTCGGACTCGGTCTTGCGGTAGACTGGATTATCCGAGTCTCGTAGTGAATTTGTAGGCTATATATTATCTCTGATGATGATGACTCCAAAATCAAAGTTTACCGTCTTGATGATACGCACAACTTCTGTATTGAACACTTCATCCAAGGTCATTTGATAAACTTTCGAGCACATGTTCAATTTCACTCGGACTTGAGCTCATCCACTCGGATATTAGATACTTTCACTCGGATCATTCGATTGTACTTTTTCACTCGGAAGACAATTTTTCACTCGGATGACTATATTTCCACTCAGAAGGCACTATCTTATTCAATCGACAAGTTTTCGTCCCGATGGTAATTTTTTCACTCGGAATATTTTCACCTGGACGACAATTTCACTCGGATGATCATATTTCCACTCGGATGACTATATTTCCACTTGGATAATAATAAGTTCATCCAGTCAGCAAACTTTCACTCGACCGGTAAATTTTCACTCGACCGTAAACTTTCACTCGGAAGGTAAACTTTTCACTCGGATTTCCGACTGAAAACATAGCCCGATCTTGATTTGTCTCTCCAGGCCTCATACGACCTTGGATTGAGACGAATTATGTATGAAAATCGATCGCCTCGACGAGACGAAACTTTTCCGTGTTGAAGGTTTTTCGATTCAAGGCCATCTTGATGGTCTAATTACTCGCGCAACCTATCAGACAACTGTCTGGCACCTCGCGCCATATTTCCGTTGAGGTTCGATCTGCAGTGTATTGCCTTTAACTTTTGCATATGAACTCGGATTAAGATGATTTATATATCAAAATCGATTGCCTCAACGAGACAAAGACAATTCCTTAAGAGTGCTCCTTCATCCGAGGTCATCTTGAAGACGTGATTGGCCAAAAACCACTCGGAACATTGAATTATGCCACTCTGAGTATAGTTTCGGTCCGTAAGATAAAGTCGGATGTCAATGACTTAAACATCAAAGTTATTCCATTCGACGACGCGAAACTTCTCATGCTAAAAAACTCTTTCACTCTATATCTTGCCAAAATCAGGTGTCAACAGGAACGTGTCACCTCCGTGTGCAAAATGACATACGTACACTGCCTTCTTCCGCCTTAATTTTTGTGCACTGGCAGATTAGACCAAATAGAAGTATCGTGCTAAATTTTGGAATTATTCCGTGTTCGCTTGGCCTTTTTATACATTAATTGAGTTTCCAGGCATTTAATGTGCATAATTCAAATTTGAACTACAGGCGCAGACTCCAGTGCACCAAAGTTATTTGAAAAATCACATGTGTGTCCTTGGGTGAATTTCTAGGTCCCATGCAAGAGATGGGAGTGAAATTCAATTATCTGGGCGTCGTGGCTCGGCCCGAAAGATTGAGAAACTTGGTGTTTAGTTCCTGTAAATCCAAAACACGCCTGAAAATCATGAAAGTTGGCATGGTGTCATGACATGGCACCAACATGCTGCGGTAATTTCTTTGGCCGAATTGGGACAAGCTTTGGTGTAGACTTATTGCAAACTGGAGCTTCCCTCAAGAAGGCTCCTGGTTCCGAGAGGGAACGTGTCACCTCCGTGTGCGAAACGACATACGTACACTGCCTTCTACCACCTTAATTTTTTTACATGGGAAGATTAGACCAAATAGAAGTATCGTGCCAAAATTTTGGAATTATTCTGTGTTCGTTTGGCCTTTTTTATACATAAATTGAGTTTCTGCGCATTTAATGTATATAATTCAAATTTGAACTACAAGCACGTGCTCCTGTGCACCAAAGTTGCTTGAAAAATCAGATGTGTGGCATTGGGTAAATTTCTAGGTCCCATGCAAGAGATGGGAAACAAATTCAAACATCTGGGCGTCGTGACTCGGTCGGAATGATTGAGAAACTTGGTTTTTTTAATTCCTGTAATTCCAAAACACGCCTGAAAATCATGAAACTTGGCATGGTCTCATGACATGGCACCAACATGCTGCGATAATGTTTTTGGCCGAATTGGAACAAGATTTGATGTAAGCTTCTTGCAAACCGGAGCTTCCCTCAAGAAGGCTCGTGGTTCCGAGAGGGAGCGTGTCACCTCCGTGTGTGAAACAACATACGTACACTGCCTTCTCCCGCCTTAATTTTTTACACAGCCAGATTAGACCAAATAGAAGTACCATGCTAAATTTGGGAATTATTCCGGGTTCGTTTGGCCTTTTTATACATTAATTGAGTTTCTGGGCATTTAATGTACATAATTCAAATTTGAACTACAAGCTTAGGCTCCAGTGCACCAAAGTTAATTGAAAAATCACATGTGTGTCCTTGGGTGAATTTCTAGGTCGCATGCAAGAGATGGGAGTGACATTCAAACATCTGGGTGTCGTGGCTCGGTCGGAAAGATTGAGAAACTTGGTTTTTTAATTCCTGTAATTCCAAAACATGCCTGAAAATCATGAAACTTGGCATGGTCTCATGACATGGCACCAACATGCTGCGGCGAATTTTTTGGCCGAATTGGGACAAGCTTTGGTGTAAGCTTCTTGTATACCAGAGCTTCCCTCAAGAAGGCTCGTGGTTCCGAGAGGGAATGTGTCATCTCCGTGTGCGAAACGACATACGTACACTGCCTTCTCCCGCCTTAATTTTTTGACATAGCCAGATTAGACCAAATAGAAGCACCGTGCTAAATTTTGGAATTATTCCGGGCTCGTTTCTCCTTTTTTTATACATTAATTGAGTTTCTGGGTATTTAATGTGCATAATTCAAATTTGAACTACAGGCACTGGCTCCATTGCACCAAATTTGTTTGAAAAATCACATGTGTGTCCTTGGTTGAATTTCTAGGTCCCATTCAAGAGATTGAAGTGAAATTCAAACATCTGGGCGTCGTGGCTCGGCTAGAAAGATTGAGAAACTTGGTTTTTTAATTCCTGTAATTCCAAAACACGCCTGAAAATCATGAAACTTGGCATGGTCTCATGACATGGCACCAACATGCTGCGGTAAATTTTTTGGCCGAATTGGGACAAGCTTTGGTGTAAGCTTCTTGCAAACCGAGAGGGAACGTGTCACCTCCGTGTGCGAAACGACATACATACACTGCCTTCTCCCGCCTTAATTTTTTTACATAGCCAGATTAGACCAAATAGAAGTACCGTGCTAAATTTTGGAATTATTCCAGGTTTGTTTGGCCTTTTTTATACACTAATTGAGTTTCTGGGCATTTAATGTGCATAATTCAAACTTGAACTACAAGCACATGCTCCAGTGCACCAAAGTTATTTGAAAAATCACATGTGTGTCCTTGGGTGAATTTCTAGGTCCCATGCAAGAGATGGGAGTGAAATTCAAACATCTGGGCGTCGTGGGTCGGCCGGAAAGATTGAGAAACTTGGTTTTTTAATTCTTGTAATTTCAAAACACGCCTGAAAATCATGAAACTTGGCATGATCTCATGACATGGCACCAACATGTTGTGGTAATTTTTCTGTCGAATTTGCGGAGGCGCACACATTAACAATCAACAAAGTCATTTTGGAACAAGTGTTGTCATGTTACAAATCGGAAACACAAGTATTATTGAAACCGTGGGCGTTCGACTTACCAATTACGTGCGGCCACGCGTCCCCTTTTTTTATTGGCTAGGAGGTGCCGTGTGGGGTAGCTATTTGAGTACGGGAGGCGTGGGATCAGACCTCTGCGTGTGCTCTTCGGGAGGAGAGCCCTTTTGACCGCTACCTGCCACGCACCTCCCTCCCAACGTCTCCATTAATGGTGCCCGAGCACCTATTCTACGGTGTGGCTATATGTCTCACTGGACTGATATTTAAGAGAGAAAAATGAAAATCTTAAAAGAAAGTTTTGCATGGATCTTGATGTAAGATCTGACGGACCTATATAGCATCGACTGCGACTTATAGCAAGCATGATGAATATAAGGACGATGACATTGGATAATAATTTTCTTACATATTTATAAACATAATTGAAAAAAGCCACATGCGGCAACGCCCGATATACACAAGGGCAAAAGAAGAAGGAAGCCACAGTAGGAACTAGTCTCCGCGGCGAGCGGCGACGAGCTCTTTCCTATCCTCAAGATGCTGGTTGAGGGCATCCACGGATTCCTCCACCAGCCTTCTGTGCTCGATACGCAACATGGCATTCTCGTCCATAAGTTCCTCGACGATGACACCGGTCCTATTCAACAAGGCAATGGTATGCTCCTGCTGCTCCGCACTTCCGATGATCTTCGCCCTTAGTAGGTCGCACTCGGCCCGGAGCTTCACATTGCTCTCATTTAGTTGCCGGATGATGTCGGTAGACTGTTCAAACGAGGCTTTCAAGTTGTCTTGTGACCTCGCCCACCTAAATATCTAATCCATCTACCTAACGACGAGGGCACGCATGCGCCTGTAAGAGTCCTCGCCTGCCCAAGAGGCATATTCCCAGGCCGCCGCGGCGCGGGAGGACATCTGTGCTGCACTCACGGCGCGGCGGGACATCTCTTCTGCTTCCGCGGCACAGCGGGACCTCTCTGCTGCTATGGTCGTGCGGCGGGACATGTTGGCTGCTTTCACGACAAGGCAGGACATCTCTCGTGCTCCCGCTTCCAGGCTCGCCTCTCCCTGGTGGCAATCTCTTAACCCAGAACTCACGCTGGCCATGGCGGACGCAAGGGAACAATGATGAATGACTTGTTTGTTTTTGACTTTTTGTGGATGAGGAGTGGAGGAGGAATGTGCAGTCATCTTGGAGTAGTAGTATTTATAACCGCGTAGTAATACGCTCCTAAGTGGGAAACCGTTTAGGTTTTGATCGATGTGAACAGGTCTGCAATTTGGAATGTGACGGGACGCATGCTCAAAATTTACTGACGGTTATAAGTGTGGCACTATTCCCGGAAGGCGTAGCATGGGCACGTATGCCTTCTCGGCCGCGTACGTGGCGTTTGCACCATAGGGTGCACCACAATAGGCAATGTCAGCACACGTCTTGTTCCAACAACCGTGCGCGCTCGTTATTACCATCATGCACGCTTCTTTTAATTAGAATGGGTGTGCATGTCTAGCGCACACACGTTGATCTATCTAACTATTTCAGTTTGTTGTGGCTAATCGCAAACAGTTCATCCATGTGAAGTGTATGCCATCAATCGCAGACACTTTGATCTGGCTTACCCGTTTCTGTTATGTTGCCTAATCGCAAACAATTAATCCTTCTGAAGCGTATGCCCTCAATCACACGCACCTTGATCTAGCTGGCCGTTTCTTTTGTGTTGCCTAATCACAAATAGTTCATCCGAATGAACTGTTTGTTGTATATCGCACACACCTTCATCTGGCTACCCGTTTCTTTTGTGTTGCCTGATCACAAACAGTTCATCCGAGTGAACCGTATGCTCTATATCAAACATGCCTTTATCAGGCTGCATATTTCTGTTGTTCCACCTCATCGCAAACAGTTCATTGGACTGAACCGTATGCCCTGGATCGCACACGCAACTAAAACCTGAACCGTGTTTGATGCATCCTCCATTGCAAACGTTTTGCACCATTTTTGACATTTTTTTACATCCCCGTTTGTGATTAATACATCACACACAGTTTCGTGAAAGGGTCTCTGATCGTAGTGTCGTGTTAGCAGCATCCTGCACTAGTGTTTGCATCTTTTGGCATCAATATTATGAATATGTGTATCACTATGATCGAGATTCAATAAACCATTCACATTGGGTGTAAGACCATAGAAGATTTTATTCATATAAACAGAACAACAATTATTCTCTGACTTAAATTGAATAACTGTATTGCAATAAACATGATCTAATCATATTCATGCTCAACGCAAACACCTAATAAGATTTATTTAGGTTTAACACTAATCCTGAAGGTAGAGGGAATGAACGATGGTGATCGTATCAACCTTGGAATTACTTCCAACACACATCGTCACCTCGTCCTTAACTAGTCTCTGTTTTTTTTGCAACTCCTGTTTCGAGTTACTACTCTTAGCAACTGAACCAGTATCAAATACCGAGTGTTTGCTATAAACACTAGTAAAGTACACATCAATAATACGTATATCAAATATACCTTTGTTCACTTTGCCATCCTTCTTATCCGCCAAGTATCTGGGGTACTTTCGTTTCCAGTGACCATTTCCTTTGCAGGAAAATCACTCAGTTTCAGGCTTGGGTCTAGCTTTGGGCTTCTTCCCGGGAGTGGCAACTTCCTTGCAATTCTTCCTGAAACTAGTGGTCTTGTCAATCATCAACACTTGATGCTCTTTCTTGATTTCTACCTTCGCCGATTTCAGCATCACGAAGAGCTCTGGGATCTTTTTCGTCATCCCTTGCATATTATAGTTCATCACGAAGTTCTAGCAGCTTGGTGATAGTGACTAGAGAATTCTATCAATCACTATCTTATCTAGAAGATTAACTCCCACTTGATTCAAGCGATTGTAGTACCCAGACATTCTGAGCATATGCTCACTAGCTGAGCCATTCTCCTCCATCTTGTAGGCAGAGTACTTGTCATAGGTCTCATACCTCTCGACATGGGCATGAGTCTGAAATACTAATTTCAACTCTTGGAACATCGCATATGCTCTGTGGTGTTCAAAACAGTTTTGAATTCCCGGTTCTAAGCCGCAAAGCATGGCGCACTAAACTATCAAGTAGTCATCATACCGAGATTGTCAAACGTTCATAACGTCTGCATCTGCTCCTGCAATAGGTTTGTCACCTAGCGGTGCATCAAGGACACAATTCTTCTGTGTAGCAATGAGGATAATTCTCAGATCACAACCTAGTCCGCATCATTGCTACTATCATCTTTCAACTTTTCTCTAGGAACATATCAAAAATATATAGGAGCTATCACGAGCTATAGATCTACAACATAGATATGCAAATACTATCAGGACTAAGTTCATGATAAATTAAGTTCAGTTAATCATATTACTTAAGAACTCCCACTTAGACAGACATCCCTCGAGTCATCTAAATGATTACGTGATCCAAATCAACTAAACCATGTCCGATCATCACATGAGATGGAGTAGTCATCAATGGTTAACATCTCTATGTTGATCATATCTACTATATGATTCACGTTCGACCTTTCGGTTTCCAGTGTTCCGAGGCCATGTGTGTACATGCTAGGCTCGTCAAGTTTAACCCGAGTATTCCGCATGTGCAAAATTGTCTTGCACCCGTTCTATGTGAATGTAGATCCTATCACACCCGAACATCATGTGGTGTCTCAGCATGACGAACTGTCGCAATGGTGCATACTCAGGGAGAACACTTATACCTTGAAATTTAGTGAGGGATCATTTTATAATGCTACCATTGTACTAAGCAAAATAAGATTGCATATAAGGTAAACATTACATGCAATCAAAAATGTGACATGATATGGCCATCATCGTCTTGTGATTTTGATCTCCATCTTCAAAGCACCGTCATGATCTCCATCGTCACTGGCTTTACACCTTGATCTCCATCGTAGCATCGTGGACGTCTCGCCAACTATTGCTTCTACAACTATCGCTAACGCATAGTGATAAAGTAAAGCAATTACATGGCGTTTGCATTTCATACAATAAAGAGACGACCATAAGGCTCCTGCCGGTTGCCAGTAAATTTTACAAAACATGATCATCTCACACAATAACGTATATCACATCATGTCTTGACTATATCACATCACAATATGCCCTAAAAACAAGTTAGACGTCCTCTACTTTGTTGTTGCAAGTTTTACGTGGCTGCTACGGGCTTCTAGCAAGAACCGTTCTGACCGATGCATCAAAACCAAAAAGGTGATTTATCAAGTTTGATGTTTTAACCTCCAACAAGGACCGGCCGCAGTCAAATTCGATTCAACTAAAGTTGGAGAAATAGACACCCGCCAGCCACCTTTATGCAAAACTAGTTGCATGTCTATCGATGGAACCGGTCTCATGAATGTGGTCATGTAAGGTTGGTCCGGGCCGCTTCATCCAACAATACCGCCGAATCAAAATAATACATTGGTGGTAAGTAGTATGACGATCACTGCCCACAACACTTTGTGTTCTACTCGTGCATATCATCTACGCATAGACCTGGCTCGGATGCCACTGTTGGGAAACGTAGCATGCAATTTCAAAAAAAAGCCTACGCTCACGCAAGATCTATCTAGGACATGCATGGCAACGAGGGAGAGAGTGTGTCTACATACCCTCATAGACCGAAAGCGGAAGCATTTGACAACGTGGTTGATGTAGTCGAACTTCTTCTAGCTCCGACCGATCAAGCACTGAATGTACGCCACCTCCGAGTTCTGCACACGTTCAGCTCGGTGACGTCCCTTGCCTGCTTGATCCAGCAAGGTGTCGAGGTAGTAGATGAGTCACGTTAGCACGACGGCGTGGTGACGGTGATGGTAAAGTGATCTCTGCAGAGCTTCGCCTAAGCACTATGAAAATATGACCGAGGTGGTAAATGGTGGAGGGTGCGCCGCACATGGCTAGGCAATTGTCTGGTGTGTGCTAGGCGCCCCCCTCCTCATATATATAGGTGGGTGGGAGGGAGGAGAAGCCATAGGAGGCTCCCAAGTAGGAGGAATCCTACTTGGAGTTCCTCCCAAGCCGCGCGCCCCCCAGCCAGAAGGAAGAGGGGGGAGAGGGAAGGAAGTAGGAATCCTAATCCACACTTTCCTTGCCCTCCCCTATTTCCTTCTCCTACTCATAGGGCTAGCCTCTATTGGGGCGCACCAGGGCTGGTGTGTTCCCTAACTTGGCCCATAAGGCCCATATCTTGGCCGGGGTTGCCCGAAACTCCTTTCCGGTGACCCGATAAGTACCTGGTACCCTCCAGAACACTTCCGATGTCCGAATACCAACGTCATTTATATCAATATTTACCTCTCGACCATTTCGAGACTCCTCTTCATGTCTGTGATCTCATCCGGGACTCCGAACAACATTCGGTCACAAAATCACAAAACTCATATAATACTATATCGTCAACGAATGTTAAGCGTGTGGACCCTACGGGTTCGAGAACTATGTAGACATGACCGAGACCTCTCCGATCAATAACCAATAGCAGAACCTGGATGCTCATATTGGCTCCTACATATTCTATGAAGATCTTTATCGGTCGAACCGTTATGACAACATACGTTATTCCCTTTGTCATCGGTATGTTACTTTCCCGAGATTCGATCGTCGATATCTTCATACCTAGTTCAATCGCGTTACCGGCAAGCCTCTTTACTCGTTCTATAATACATCATTCCGCAACTAACTCATTCACATTGCTTGCAAGGCTTCTTATGATGTGTATTACCGAGAGGGCCCAGAGATACCTCTCTGATACTCACAGTGACAAATCCTAATCTCGATCTATGCCAACCCAACAAACACCTTCGAAGATACCTGTAGATCATCTTTATAATCACCCAGCTATGTTATGACGTTTGATAGCACACAATGTATTCCTTCAGTATCCGCAAGTTGCATAATCTCATAGTCGAAGGAATATGTATTTGACATGAAGAAAGCAATAGCAATAAAACTGAACGATCAATATGGTAAGCTAACAGATGGGTCATGTCCATCACATAATTCTCCTAATGATGTGATCCCATTATCAAATGACAACTCATGTCTATCGTTAGGAAACCTTAACCATCTTTGATCAACGAGCTAGTCAAGTAGAGGCTTACTAGGGACACCGTGTTTTGTCTATTTATTCACACATGTATCAAGGTTTCCGATCAATACAATTCTAGCATGAATAATAAACATTTATCATGAATAAGGAAATATAAAATAACAACTTTATTATTGCCTCTAGGGAATATTTCCTTCATATATGGAGTTGGAGTTGAGGTCGATGGAGCCTCGTGGGACCCTCAATACAAGAGGGTGCGCCCCAGGGGGTAGGCGCACCCTCCACCCTTGTGTACAAGGTGTGGGTCCCCTCTGGTTGATTCTTTCGCCAATATTTTTATTTATTCCAAAAATAATCTCTGTGAAGTTTTAGGTCATTCCGAGAACTTTTATTTCTGCACAAAAATAACACCATGGCAATTCTTCTTAAAACAGCGTCAGTCCGGGTTAGTTCCATTCAAATCATGCAAATTAGAGTCCAAAACAAGGGCAAAAGAGTTTGGAAAAGTAGATATGATGGAGATGTATCAACTCCCCCAAGCTTAACCCATTGCTTGTCCTCAAGCAATTCAGTTGACAAACTAAAAGTGATAAAGAAAACTTTTACAAACTCTGTTTGATCTTGTTTTTGCAAATATGTAAAGCCAGCATTCAAGTTTTCAGCAAAGATTATGAACTAACAGATACGTCCATTTAGCAGGAGCACTTTGCCCTCCGGCGGAGCAATTTCGCCGAGGGAACTTCCCTCCCTGAGGGGGAAATCATCGTCATCATCATCACCAACAACTCTCCCATCTTGGGGAGGGCAATCTCCATCAACATCTTCAAAAGCACCATCTCCTCTCAAACCCTAGTTCATCTCTTGTGTTCAGTTTGGTTACCGGAACTATAGATTGGTACTTGTGGGTGACTAGTAGTGTTGATTACATCTTGTAGTTGATTACTATATGGTTTATTTGGTGGAAGATTATATGTTCAGATCCAATATGCTATTTAATACCCCTCTGATCATGAGCATTTTTATCATTTGTGAGTAGTTACCTTTGTTCTTGAGGTCACAGGAGAAATCATGTTGCAAGTAATCATGTGAATTTGATATGTGTTCGATATTATGATAGTATGTATGTTGTGATTCCCTTAGTGGTGTCATGTGAACGTCGACTACATGACACTTCACCATATTTGGGCCTAAGGGAATGCATTGTGGAGTAGCAATTAGATGATGGGTTGCAAGAGTGACGGAAGCTTAAACCCCAGTTTATGCGCTATTCCGTAAGGGACCGATTGGATCCAAAAGTTTGATGCTATTGTTAGAATTTATTCTTAATACTTTTCTCGTAGTTGCGGATGCTTCCGGGAGGGTTAATCATAAGTAGGAGGTCTGTTCAAGTAAGAACATCACCTAAGCACCGGTCCACCCACATATCAAATTATCAAAGTAGCGAACACGAATTAGACCAACATGATGAAAGTGACTAGATTAAATTCCCGTGTACCCTCAAGAATGCTTTGCTTATCATAAGAGACCATTTTTGCCTGTCCTTTGCCTCAAAAGGATTGGGCTACCATGCTGCACTTCTGTTACTACTACCGTTACTTGATCGTTACAAATTATCTTGCTATCAAACTACTTTGTTACTTATAATTTCAGCACTTGCAGACATTACCTTACCGAAAACTACTTGTCATTTCCTTATGCTCCTCGTTGGGTTCGACACTCTTACTTATCGAAAAGAGCTACAATTGATCCCCTATACTTGTGGGTCATCAAGGCTATTTTTTGGCACTGTTGCCGGGGAGTGAAGCGCCCCTGGTAAGTGGAACTTGGTAAGGAAACATTGATATAGTGTGCTGAAATTTATTGTCACTTGTTACTATGGAAAACAATCATTTGAGGGGTTTGTTCAGGGTATCTTCACCTCGTTCAGAACCACAATTAGCTACCCCTCAACCTACTGCACCCACTGAAAATATTGAATATGAAATTCCTTTGGGTATGATAGAACAGCTGCTAGCTAATCCTTATGCAGGAGATGGAACCGAACATCCTGATATGCACTTGATATAAGTAGAACAAATTTGAGGATTGTTTAAGCTTGCAGGTTTACCCGAAGATAAAATTATGAAGAAGGTTTTCTATTTATATTTGAAGGGAAAAGCATTGGCATGGTATACGCTATGCGATGATATTGGATCATGGAATTGGAATCGTTTGAAACTGGAGTTCCACCAAAAAAAATTATCCTATGCATCTAGTTCATCGTGATCGGAATTATATATATAACTTTTGGCCTCGTGAAGGAGAAAGTATCGCTCTAGCTTGGGGGAGGCTTAAGTTAATGTTATATTCATGCCCCAATCATGAGGTCTCAAGAGAAATTATTATCCAGAATTTTTATGCTCAGCTTTCTCGTAATGATCAAACCATGCTTGATACTTCTTGTGTTGGTTCCTTTATGAAGAAGACTACCGAATTCCGGTGGGATCTTTTGGAAAGAATTAAACGCAACTATGAAGATTGGGAACTCGACAAAGGTAAAGAGTCAGGTATTGAACTTGAGTATGATTGTGTTAAATCTTCTATGGATACCGATGCTTTTCAAAAGTTTAGCACTAAATATGGACTTAACTCTGAGATAGTAGCCTCCTTTTGTGAATCATTTGCTACTCATGTTGAACTCCCTAAAGAGAAGTGGTTTAAATATCACCCACCTATTAAAGAAGAAATTAAAGAACCGGTACCAGTTAAAGAAGAAACTATACTTTATAATGTTGATCCAGTTGTTCCTTCTGCTTATATTGAGAAACCACCTTTCCCTATTAGGATAAAGGAACATGCTAAAGTTTCAACTATGGTTAACAAAAGCTACATTAGAACACCTAAACCCGATGAACAAATTAAAGTTGAACCTAGTATTGCTATGGATAAAGATCTCTTGGAAGAAGATATGGATGGGCATGTTATTTACTTCTGTGAAGAAGCTGCTAGAATTGCCAAAACTGATAAGAAAGATAAATATAGACCCGTTGTTGGCATGCCTGTCATCTTAGTTAAAAGAGGAGATCACTGTTATCATGGTTTATGTGACATAGGCGCTAGTGTGAGTGCTATTCCTTATACCTTATATCAATAAATTATGAATGACATAGCACCCGCAGAGATAGAAGAAATAGATGTTACTGTTAAACTTGCTAATAGAGACACTATATCACCAATTGGGATTGTTAGAGATGTTGAAGTCTTGTGTGGGAAAATAAAATACCCTACTGATTTTCTTGTTCTTGGTTCCCCACAAGATGACATTTGTCCCATTTTTTCGGTAGACCTTTCTTGAACACCATTAATGCTAAGATAGATTGTGAGAAACAAACTATCTGTGTTAGTTTTGGTAATGAGTCTCATGAGTTTAATTTTTCCAAGTTTAGTAGAAAGCTTCATGAAAAAGAATTGCCTAGTAAGGATGAATTAATTGGTCTTGCTTCTATTGCTGTACCACCTACTGATCCTTTAGAACAATACTTGCTAGACCATGAGAATGATTTTCATATGCATGAAAGAAATGAAATAGATAAAATTTTCTTTGAACAACGTCCTCTACATAAACACAATTTGCCTATTAAAACTCTAGCAGGTCCTCCTCCACCTAAAGGTGATCCTGTGTTTGAATTAAAACAATTGTCGGACACTTTGAAATATGCTTATCTTGATGAAAAGAAGATATATGTTGTTATTATTAGTGCTAACCTTTCAGAACATGAAGAAGAAAGATTATTGAAAGTTCCAAGGAAGCACCAAGCCACTATTGGATATACTCTTTATGATTTAAAGGGCATTAGTCCCACTCTATGTCAGCACAAAATTAATATGGAACTTGATGCTAAACCCGCCGTTGATCACCAACATCGGTTTGAATCCGAAGATGAAAGAAGTGGTAAGAATGGAAATATCAAAACTTCTGGAAGCAGGTATGATCTATCCCATAGCTGATAGTAGATGGGTAAGCCATGTTCATTGTGTTCCTAAGAAAGGAGGTATAACTGTTGTTCCTAATGATAAGAATGAACTTATTCCACAAAGAATTGTCACAGGCTATAGAATGGTAATTGATTTTAGAAAATTAAACAAAGCAACTAGAAAAGATCATTACCCTTTGCCTTTTATAGATCAAATGCTTGAAAGATTATTTAAGCACACACACTTTCGCTTCCTTGATGGATATTCTGTCTTTTCACAAATACATGTTTCTCAACCTGATCAAGAAAAGACCACTTTTACATGTCCCTTTGGAACCTATGCTTATTGACGTATGCCTTTTGGTTTATGTAATGCACCTGCTACCTTTCAAAGATGTATGACTGCTATATTCTCTAACTTTTGTGAAAAGATTGTTGAGGTTTCCATGAATGAATTTTCTGTTTATGGGAAGTCATTTGATGATTGTTTAAGCAACCTTGATCGAGTTTTGCAGAGATGTGAACAAACAAATCTCATCTTGAATTGGGAGAAGTGCCACTTTATGGTTAATGAAGGCATTGTCTTGGGTCATAAAATTTCTGAAAGAGGTATTGAAGTGTATCAAGCTAAGGTTGATGCAATTGAGAAAATGCCATGTCCTAAAGATATAAAAGGTATTCATAGTTTCTTAGGTCATGCTGGTTTCTATAGAAGATTTATCAAAGACTTCTCTAAAATTTCTAGGCCTCTTACTAATCTCTTGCAGAAGGATATCCCTTTTGTTTTTTATGATGATTGTTTAGAAGCTTTTGAAACACTTAAGGAAGCCTTAATCTCTGCACCTATTGTTCAACCACCTGATTGGAACTTGCCTTTTGAAATTATCTGTGATGCTAGTGATTATGCTGTTGGTGATGTTCTAGGACAAAGAGTTGACAAGAAACTTAATATTATTCATTATGCTAGCAAAACTCTAGACAGTGCTCAAAGTAATTATGCTACTACTGAAAAAGAATTCTTAGTAGTTTTGTTTTGCTTGTGATAAATTTAGACCTTATATTTTTGATTCCAAAGTAACTGTTCACACAGACCATGCTGCTATTATATATCTTATGGAAAAGAAAGATGCTAAACCTAGACTTATTCGTTGGGTTCTCTTGCTACAAGAATTTGATTTGCGTATCATTGATAGAAAAGGAGCTGAGAACCCCGTAGCTGATAACTTGTCTAGGCTTGAAAATGTGCTTGATAACCCACTTCCTAGTGATGATAGTTTTCTTGATGAGCAGTTAGCTACAACAAATGTTGTTAATGGTACTCCTTGGTATGCTAACTATGCTAATTACATTGTTGATAAATATTTGCCACCTAGCTTTACATATCAGCAAAAGAAAAAATTCGTCTATGATTTAAGACGTTACTTTTGGGATGACCCACATCTTTATAAAGAAGGAGTAGATGGTATTATTATACGTTGTGTACCTGAGCATGAACAGGGACAAATCTTACAGAAATGTCACTCCGAGGCTTATGGAGGCCATCATGCTGGGGATCGAACTGCTCACAAGGTATTGCAATCTGGATTTTATTGGCCTACTCTCTTCAAGGATGCTCATAAGTTTGTCTCATCTTGTGATGAATGTCAAAGAGTAGGTAACGTCGGTAAGCGTCAAGAAGTGCCTATGAATTATTCACTTGCTTTTGAACCTTTTGATGTTTGGGGATTTGATTACATGGGACCTTTTCCTTCCTCTAATTTGTTTACACATATTTTGGTTGATGTTGATTATGTTACTAAATGGGTAGAAGCTACTCCAACCAGTAGTGCTGATCACAACACCTCTATTAAAATGCTTAAGGAAGTTATTTTTCCAAGGTTTGGAGTCCCTAGATATTTAATGACGGATGGTGGTTCACACTTTATTCATGGTGCTTTCCATAAAATGCTTGCCAAGTATGATGTTAACCATAGAATTTCATCACCCTATCATCCTTAGTCTAGTAGTCAAGTTGAACTTAGCAATAGAGAAATAAAATTAATTTTGCAAAAGACTGCCAATAGGTCCAGGAAGAATTGGTCTAAGAAATTAGATGATGCACTTTGGGCTTATAGAATAGCATATAAAAATCCCAAGGGTATGAATCCTTATAAAGTGGTTTATGGAAAAGCTTGTCATTTGCCTCTTCAGTTAGAACATAAAGCATATTGGGCAATCAAAGAACTCAAGTATGATTTCAAACTTGCTGGTGAAAAAAGGTTATTTGATATTAGCTCACTAGATGAATGGAGAACCCAAGCTTATGAAAATGCAAAATTATTTAAAGAAAAGGTTAAAAGATGGCATGACAAAGGAATTCAAAAGCGTGAGTTTAAAGGCGGAGAATATGTTCTTTTGCACAACTCTCGTTTCAGATTCTTTGCAGGTAAACTCCTGTCAAAATGGGATGGTCCATACGTCATAGAGGAGGTTTACCGGTCTGGAGCAATCAAAATATATAATTCCGAAGGTACTAACCCGAAGGTTGTCAATGGGCAACGAATAAAGCATTATATCTCAAGTACGCCTATTAATGTTGAAAGTAATATTATCCAAACTATGACACCGGAAGAACACATAAAAGAGTCCTTCCGAAACACTCCGGAATCGTGAAAATAAGGAGGTACATGATACGGTAAGTAAACGGACTTCGAAAAATCCGCAAAAATATTTTTTTATCTGTTTTGGAATATTTTAGAATTTGGGAATAAATAAACTTGCAGGAAGCGTCCCCTGGTGGGCACAAGACACCAGGGCGCGCCAGGCTTGCCCACCTGGGACACCTTTCGTACTCCGTTTTCTACCATATGCTTGTCCTCCAAGATAAAAAAAATCTATATATACTCCCCGAACCTGTTGATCACCGTATCGCGGAGAAATCCTCTGTTCTCTTTTCTTGTTGTTTCATGTGCAGTTTTGAAAATATGTCTTCTCAAGACTCTGAGGGTGAGAGCTATGTTGTTGATCTCATCGCAAACCCCAAGTCCTATGGGGATGAGGGGCATTATAGCTGGACCTCCGAAGAAGAAGAAGATGAATCGGTTCCTCCCCAGTTCAAAAACGAGAGCATGCAGGTGTTATGCAAGAGGATAATAAAACTCGAGATAGATAATTGCGAGTTGATGATGGAAAATTATATTCTCCCTCAGAAACTGGAGGAAGCGAAGGGCAAACCTTCTACCTTCTCACCACCACCATTACCTTCTTCTTCATCACCATTGTTTTCTTCACCACCAAAGGAGAATTGAGTATCAGGTATGAGCACTCCCCTTGGCTTCTGCCAAGCTTGGGGGAGGTGCCCCGGTATCGTATCATCCCACTATCCTTTTGCTTTTACTTATTTTAGTTCAATCCTTTTGCTTTAGATGAATAAAAGTTTAGTTCGATCCTTTCTTCTTTGAGAGTTTGCTTAGTGATCTATCCTTGTAATCATGTGCAAGTTATATAATAAAGTTTAGTGTGAGTTTTTGCTTTCTTTACGTTCATGTTGTAAATAAAAGAAAAGAAATAAGAAAGGAAACAAATAAAAGGAAGGTAATAAATAAAGAAAATATTATATACTAATACTATGGTAGGTGATGGCACCACATAAGGAAAAGTATAAGTAGAAAATTTTATTAGAGATTGACAAACATAGCATTAGTCAATGATGCAACTCATGAAAGAATTAATAAGGGAAAAGAAGATTCACATATAAATATACTATCCAAGAAATCTTTTGTGATTGTGAACCATCATCAAAATATTATATGCCAAAATTGTTGACATTGGACAAGGAAGACAACTTAATGATTTATGTTTGTTCATATTCACATGGAAGTCATATTGTCATAGATCCTTTAACATGTGGTGATTGCCCCTATCTTTGCTAGCCAAAAATTCCGCACTAAGTGGAGATACTACTTGTGCATCCAAAAACCCTTGAAACCAAATCTTATTTTCAAGTGTCTACCATACCTACCTAGGGATTGAGCAAGATTGTAGTATCAAAAGTATGTCTAGAGGGGGGTGATTAGACTACTTGACCAAATAAAAATCTAGCCTTTTCCCAATTTTAATTCTTGGCAGATTTTAGCAACTTAGCACAAGTCAAGCAAACAACCTACACATGCAATTCTAAGAGTATAGCAGCAGAATGTAAAACAATTGCATATGAAGGTAAAGGGAGGAGTTTGGAGGGAGCAAACGCAATGTAGACATGGAGATTTTTGGCGTGGTTCCGATAGGTGGTGCTATCGTACATCCACGTTGATGGAGACTTCAACCCACGAAGGGTAACGGTTGCGCGAGTACACGGAGGGCTCCACCCATGAAGGGTCCACGAAGAAGCAACCTTGTCTATCCCACCATCGCCATCGCCCACGAAGGACTTGCCTCACTAGGGTAGATCTTCATGAAGTAGGCGATCTTCTTGCCCGTACAAACTCCTTGGTTCAACTCCACAATCTTGACGGAGGCTCCCAAGTTAAACCTAACCAATCTAGGAGACACCACTCTCCAAGAGGTAACAAATGGTGTGTTGATGATGAACTCCTTGCTCCTGTGCTTCAAATGATAGTCTCCCCAACACTCAAATCTCTCTCATAGGATAGGATTTTGTGGAAAGATGATTTGAGTGGAAAGCAACTTGGGGAAGGCTAGAGATCAAGATTTATGTGGTTGGAATGAAGTATCTTGACCTCAACACAAGTGTATGTGGTTCTCTCTCAGAAAATGTATGTTGGAAGTGTAGGCATGTTCTGATGGCTCTCTTTATGAATGAAAAGTGGGTGGAGGGGTATATATAGCCTCCACACAAAATCTAACCATTACACACAAATCACCAAACTCGGTGGGACCGAATCATACAACTCGGTCAGTCCGATTTAGTTCAGAATGTGACCGTTAGGGTTTTCGGTGGGACCGACATGTCAACTCGGTGAGACCGATTTCGTTAGGGTTAGGGCATAAAATAATCTCGATGAGCCCGATTACACAAACTCGGTGGGACCAATTTTGGTAATAGACAAACAGATAGTTGGTCAGGAAAACTCGGTGGGACCGATTCGCTCATCTCGGTTGTACCGAAACATTACGAGAGGGAAACAGAGAGTTTGCATTGCAATATTGGTGGGACCGATCGCTCATCTCAGTTTGACCGAAAAGTTACAAAGGGGAACCGAGAGTTTGCAATCCCATCTCGGTGAGACCGAGATCCCTATCGGTAAGACCGAAAAGACTAGGGTTTCTGGCAGTGGCTATGTCAACTGAACTCGGTGGCTCCGGATAGACAGTTTCGACGGGGCCGAGTCTGACTTTTGGTTTGGGACATAGGTGGATGTGGGAAAGTAGTGGAGGGTTTTTGGAGCATATCACTAAGCACTTTGAGCAAGAACCTCATTAAGCAATACCTCGTCCCCTCTTAATAGTATTGGCTTTTCCTATGGACTCAATGTGATCTTGGATCACTAAAAACGAAATGTAGAGTCTTGTGCTTTGAGCTTGAGCCAATTCTTTTGTCCTTAGCATTTTGAGGGGTCCACTTTCTAATCCATGCCATGCCAATCATTGAGCTTTTCCTGAAATATTTATCTTCAAGTAGCATTAGCTCAATGAGCTATATGTTGTTAGGAATTACCAAAACCACCCGGGGATAGTTGCACTTTCAATCTCCCCCTTTTTGGTAATTGATGACAACATATAGATCAAAAACATCGTCGCTTTGAGAAGTATGTGATAAGCAAGAGCCCCCCTAAATTTGTGCATTATTTAAAATTTTCTTTTGAATGCAAATGCACAATCGATTAGGATCATGGGTTACTCTTCCATGTCACATACATCTTGGTGGAGTGCTAAAAATTATAGAAATTAGAACCATGCACTCATCACCAAGCAAGTGAATGATCATATATGGAATATATAGGATGGCATCATTCAACCAAACATTAATGTAGCATATGATCAACCACATGATCATATAAGTATCTCACAAGGGCATAAGGTATCTCACACAAGCACACAATAAAAGTAGTTCAACCAAAATAGCAAGAGAGATAAAAAAACAAGACACTCTCTCTCGAAGCCTATGATCTATACATTTTACTCCCCCTTTGGCAACAAGTTACCAAAAAGTTTGAAAATGCATAGTGCTATACGTCTCTTAGGCTTGGTCTTTGGGAGGAGGTGTGGACAGAACTCCAAGGACAAAGGCTTCTGATGAAGTAGTTGGAGCTGCTGAAGTGGGTGCTGGAGGTGGCACTGGAGCTGTAGCTGCTGGTGCTGACACTGAAGCTCTAGAATCTGTGACTGGCACTGCAGCAGACCTTGGACCTCGTGGCACACGCTTGAAAGCATCAGTGGTTGATTTTCCTCTCCTCTCCTCTGCTTCCTCCTGAAGCTGCTCAACTACAGTCTGAATCTCAGTCATCTTCAGATCAAGATCATAGAATTTTGTTTCCACAATCCTCTCCAGGCTCTCCTGATTCTGAGTCAGGGTGGCCAAGCCCTGCTCAATCCTCAGTGTAGCTTGAATCAGATATCCAAGTTGATCTTGATTTATCTTCAGGAATACTTGAGATGCCTCTTCAGTAGTTGGCATCCTTGCAGCTTTCTCTTCCCTTGCCTTCTCTCTCTTCTCATGTGCTTGCACAGATGATGGATCTTCCTCAGTCATCACAACGGTATTGTCTTCAAAATCGGGATATATGGGTAGATGCTCCTTGTCTAGAAAATAAGTTCCTGTGCCCATCTTAGAGTTGATGAGCTCCTGAATGTGTGGAGCAGACCCACAACTTCTCTTCTGGTCAGCAGAAGTTCTCTTGATTGTTTCTGCCATTAAGCTCATAACCTTGAACTTCTGAGGTACGTCAAACAGTTGGAGCAGATTGATAGAATTCCCTCTGATCATCTTGTGATCTCTTGACTTGGGTAGCAGAGTGTGCCTCAAGATCCAGTTGATTGTAGGCAGACCAGACAATAAGAAATGCACAGATCCAAGCTTGTGAGTTTCCAAAGCCTTGTCGGGGATCTCCTTGTGCATGTTTGCCATGGAGTTGTGGTCTTTCTTCTTCTTGGCATATACATCCAAGTCATCATCAT